>NC_138560.1:22039292-22293881 GCF_964273705.1 Natrix helvetica
AGAAGAAGAAGAAGAAGAAGAGCAGCTTACCGTGTTGTATGAATTTAGTTGCACTCTACACTGCAAACTCAGAGAAGTGTGATTTATTTTTAAAAAAACCAAGATTAAGTATTTTTTGGCTTAGAATGCTGCATGAACTTGAGAGTTCATCTGAACCAACCTGTGGACTTTCCCATGAATATGAACAATTCCATTTATGGACCATTTCCCTTTCAACAATTCCTGTGGACTACTTCCTCCACTCTAGCTCTGAGTAGTTGGGCTCCATAAGATTTCACATAGACACAGTTGCCAATTCTCTTATCAACACAATTTGCAGATAGGAAAGACACTTCATTCTTTCATTTTCACTTTTTTTTCCCAAAAGAGGAGAAGGGCCGCCAAGTTAGGAGAAAAATTACGATGAGCAAGTAAGACAAGCGATGAAGTGATGATATTTTCTCCTGAGGTGAGCCTGAAGCTTTGAAGGGTGATCATCATTCTCCCTTCTCCGTGGCCTAGCATTTAAAAAGAGCAGCCCCCCCACCCCCAAGAAACCAGAACTATAAACAGAGCTTGACCCTTACACCATGATAACCGATCCTAAGGTCACTGGATCGTGAATGGCCCCTTTCCTCTTTCTAAAATAAAAAATGACAGACTGTGCTGTGGGTAAGAGATCCAGATACAAAACTGGCCAGGACTTGGCTGGTGAGAAGGAAGAGTGGACGTGAAACAAATTAAAACAAATGGAGTGAGAAAACATTGGAGGACTGATAATAGAGTACAGGAAATAGATGTCTTTTCTACTCTGCCCTGGTCAGGCCTCCCTGGGAGTCCTGTGTCCAGTTCTGGACAACACAATTCAAAAAGGAGGCTGAGCAAAGTTCAGAGGACACAGCCCTGATGAAGATGAATCTATGAAGAGGAAATATGTAAACACAACAATGGAAAGAGGGAACGTAGAGAGGAGCAGAGGGAAAGTAGGAAGAGAAGAGGAGAAGAGAGGAAAGGAGAGGGAACGAGGAAAGGGAAGAGGAGAGGAGGAAATGGAGGGGAAGTAAGAGTAAGAGAGAGGGCAGGAACGGGAAGAAGAGGGAAGGAGTGGGGGAAAGGAAGGGGAAGAAGAAAAGGGAAAAGAGGTGAGGAGAGAAGAAAATTAAGAAGAAGAGAAGAAGGGAGGGAAGGAGAAAAGGAGAGGGAAGAAGAAGTAGGGTTGTAAAACAAGATGGATATCTGGGATGGCAGGAAAACAATCTCGATTATATTTTTAATTTTAAGAGGAGAAATGAATTGTAAATGTCAAAAGATAACACATATTTTTAATAATAGCTATGAGAGTGTATATTTGTGAATATGTATGATAAATAAAAATAAAGACTTAAAAAAAGATGATGACTCTAGAAATCAAGATTTAATAGGAACAGATAAAGGTTCTGGATATGTCTAACTTGAGAGATATGATAGCAATCTTCAAATATCTGAAGAGTTGCCAAATAGAAGTTGGTTGTTCTCTGGGAACCAATCCGTTACAGTTTCATGAAAAAGATGCAGACTAAACATTTGGAGAAATTTCCTGACTCTACAAGCTATCAGCCAGCGGAATAAACTGTCACGCAAAGCACACATTTCTATATCTGGAGGTCTTCAAATGGAGACTGGACAATCCTCTCTTAGAGAGGGTCTAATTGATTGAGCAGAAATTTGATTCGATGATCTTTAAAACCTCTTCCAACTCTTCTATAATTCTATGAACTGTACATAACATTTTGGGTGAGAGCAAGAGAACTATTGATGCAATGTGAACAGGATCACATCATAAATATTGGTGGGGGTTAATAGTTTAGAGTTTTCCCTTTGGGTTTGGGAAGAAAGTTTGAATTGTGTCTTTAACAGTGGTGAAACCATAATATTAGGGATCATGTCTCTAAGAAGCTGGACTGGCAATTTTCAGCAGTCATGGCCAGGAAGAGGCCCAAGAAAGTGAGTTGGCCATGTCTTCAGTTCTGAAGCCTCAAATTGCCCTCCTTTAAAACATGTTGCCTTCTCAGATGGCGAGAAAATTATCAGAAGACCATTCACCTACCAGAAGACCATGGAACTAGCTGGCTGGTGAAAAGCTGGCTTCTTGGTCACCCACTTTTGGGTGAATCCTGATATCTTCCTCCTTTCTTTCAGCAGAGGGCACCCTTTGCATGATGACGTTGCCACTCTGCTAACTAAATGACCTATTTCCAAAAGGAATCACGCACCGATCTCCCCCACCTCCCTGTGGAATTTAGCTTGGTGGATCAGAGTCACATCTTTTCCCATATGGGTATTAGGTTGGCAAGCTGCCTCTCCACAAACTCAACGTTTTTGCCCTTGGAACTTCTCCTTGCTTTGTTGCTGAACTTGGAGGCATGAGGGACGAGAGGAAGAAGTCGTATCTTTCATGCCCTCCTCCCATAGTCCCTTGCAGGCTTAGCTTTTGATTTCTGTACCTCACTGAAGGCCTTATTTCCGTGATGGCAAACGTGATGCCCTCTCTGTGGGCACGTCAGCCCAGCTCCAGCTCCACGTGATGCCCTCTCTGTGGGCACGCCCCAGCCCAGCTCCGTCGCACATGCACAGGTCCCCCCCTAGAGCACCCTACCTTTTCCCTCCATTTCTGCCACTTATGCCTTCCCCAATCTCTGCAGGTTCCCCCCCCCCCCCTGTGCACCCTACCTTTCTATTCCATTTCTGTCGCCTGCACCAACCTGGAAGCCAAAACTGGGTACAGAGTGCCATGTGAGCCCCCTCCCCGTACCCTGTTTGGGGCATGGAAAGCCTCCTGCACCAGCCTGGAAGCCAAAACAGGGTGCAGAGGGCTGGAGTCCATGTGCAGGGGGGCGCATTGCATGTGCAGGGTGCATGTGTGTGGGGCACTCGCATTGCATTTTGGGGATTGGGGCACGTGTGCATTCATGTGTGCATGTGCTTTGGGCACTCGGCATCGAAAAGGTTAACCATCACTGCCCTATTTTGTATTCATAAGCTAGACTTAGCCAACCAGTACCCACAAAGCCAGCCTGTTCGCCATAATTTGAGATACCACTAGAGAAATCTTCATGACAGAAGGAATCCAATTCTTGGACTGAGATGATCCTGAAGGATGGCCACTTTTAGGCATTTATATTTGGAGCTAGAGAGGTCCTAGAGCAGGGACGTCCAACCTTGGCAACTTTAAGACTTGTGAACTTCAGTTTCCAGAATTCAGTTTCAGTTTCCAGCATGTCTGGCCGAGGAATTCTGGAGTTGGAAGTCCACAGGACTTAAAGTTGTCAAAGTTGGACATCCCAGTCTTAGGCATTCTGAAGTTTCTGTTCTGCTTCCAATTCCTAGCCGAAGGGAAACCTAAGGGAAATGTGGAGAGAGAAACAAGTCCAAAATGGAAACATATCCAGCTTAAGAGGACAGGTGAATGCATGTGAATCCTTGGAGAACAAAATGACATCACCCGTCAGTAACATCATGTTGCATACGACTTGTTTAAGGTATTCAGGATGAATGAAAGTTCAAGCTCAGCAGATAAGGTCCCAAGGAGGAATGGACCTCTTCATGAATAAAGGGCTACTCAGTCGCATGTGCACATGCGCAGCAGAGACCCCAAAACCAACTGGATGGCAGGAGGTGGAGCATCCCAACACCTGCAGTGGAGCAAGAGGTAAGATCTTTTTCTTTCATGAGCTTCTGCTTCATCATTTGCAGGGAAACAGAAGCTCACGAAAGAAACACCACAGAGGTCTGACCTGGGGCAATGCTGCGAGTGCAAGCAGAGAGGGCTCTATGTGCTGCCTCTGGCACTTGTGCCATAGGTTTGCCATCATGGAGCTAAAGATCTGTTTTGATGCACCACAACTCACAAGGGGACAGGAGAGTTAGAAGTTCCACTAAGGATGGGGGGGGGGCAGTGTGACCTACTGGTTAAGGAGCTGAATGAGGTCCAGGAGACCATGGTTCGAATCCACTCTGATCTCATCATGCTGTTTTTAGAAAAGGATTATATAGAGAGCTCCTGAAGAGAGAATATAATCTAGTAAATCAATAGAGTAGAGGTTGTGTTTGTACAATATAGTTAAGTGCATGACCTCGCAGGTGCATTTGCAAAATATGTGGCATGGGGCTATTTTAGTTCTGATTTGCTTTTCTGTGCCTTAGAGTGTTGCCTTTAGTGATTAAAGAATTAAACTGCAGGCCAGAAGACTTGAGCTGTAGTCCTGCCTTGGTCAAGTGCAAAGAATCGGGATCATTTGTAAAGTTACAGCACAGAAGAATTTCGTCAACTAAAGTTCAACATTAAATTGGCACCAGATAAGGGTCAATGGAATTCAGGAGAGGTTGGACTTGAAGCTCCTGTGGGAATGCAATGATTCTAAACTGATGACATGCTTAACTCCATCCTCCAGCTCTACCTGTTCTCCTACATCTTAGTCAGGAGCAGATTAGGGGCCTTTGGGTCAATCCCTCTCTCCCAACCATAATCTTAGAAAGAAGACTTGGACTTGTTCAAGAGTCCTGAAGACACAATAACAAGTTGGGTTGAATCAGTTCTTAGGATTTTTGATGATTTGATATGTGGGATCATTGGTGCTCTCTGAGCTTGATTGTTTTCTTGCAGATGTTTCATCACCCAGCTAGGTAACATCATCAGTGCCCTTGAAGATATTGCCTATTTGGTTAATGAAACATCTTCAAGAAAACAATCACACTCAGACAGCACCAAGGACCCCACAATTTAACCATGAGCTAGAAATATTTCCTTCTAATAATCTGATATATTGCACAAATATGGAAGATACATTAATTTGATAGCTAAGCTAAAAGTGTTGTCTGAAGGTGTCTTGTACTTCAAGATGAAGCTCCAATCTACTTAATTTTATATTAGGTAAAGGTTCCCCTCGCACATATGTGCTAGTTGTTCTGGACTCTAGGAGGTGGTGCTCATCTCTGTTTCTAAGCCAAAGAGCCAGCGCTGTCCAAAGATGTTTCCGTGGTCATGTGGCCGGCATGACTAAACGCCAGAGGCGCACGGAACACTGTTCCCTTCCCACCAAAGGTGGTTTTCATTTTTACATCCTGTAGAACGGCTAAGCTGGGACAAGTAACGGAAGCTCACTCCGTTACGTGGCGCTAGGGATTTGAACAGCCAAACTGCTAACCTTTCTGATCGACAAGCTCAGCATCTTAGCCACTGAGCCATCCCTAGGATTTTATATCAGAAGAAAGCAATCACTGGGTTTTCAAGATACATTCTGTTAACAGAACCATGTCTACCCAGTGCTGTTTTCTGGAGGACCTCTGGAACCATTTCTCAACTTTTTAGTTAGGATTTGCACAACAAACTAAGCTAAAGTGTGTTTGGTTATTTTGGGGGTCAGTGCATCTTGTGCACAACTAACATAGTCCTGATGGCCAAGGTGTTGCTTTGAGTACCTGCCAACTCTTAAGTCCAATCAAGAAATAGGAAAGTGGATTTCTGCAAAGAACAGTTGCAACCTTAAGTATCAGCATATTGAGAAGAACATCTCAGGATCCATCATGGGCCTATAGGCAGTTTTTGTCAGCAGAAAGAGTGGACGAAATAATTCATGGGAGAAAAAAGGGGATGTTTGAATAGTCACACTCACAGTCACAATCATGGCCTTCATCCTACCATTTTGGAATCACCCATAGATGTTTGGGTTGAAGGCATGTTGGCAAGCATGCATGTAAGATGACAATACATGCAGATATTAAAACATCAGCTCTGTTTTTTCTTGCCATTATGTTCGCTTATTGTTTAAACCATCAGGTCAAAAGGAGAAGGCTCAAACAACCATGTAGACTAGTATTCTGGTCTAGCAACACCCCGCCCCCCAAATAGAGGAAGCAAGTTGATCAAAAGCATCTCCTGGATTCAGGTGTGGATGGGGAGCAACTTCAGCAGTTTATCTTCTGAAGAATGGATCGGTTTTTTTTTGTTTTTTTTTTGTGAATAGGCAAGTCCCTGAGAGGTAATTGTTTTCCACTGGTATTTACAATGTTGATCTTTTTAATTTCCTACACATGGACATTTCCAGTGATGGGATTCCAAATGTTTTACTATTGGTTCTGTGGCTAATGGGCATGGCATGGCTTGGTGGGCATGGCTTGGTGAGCGTAGCAGGGGAAGGATACTGCAAAATTTCCATTCCCTCCCCACTGCAGGGGAAGGATAATATAAAATCCACATTCCCTCTCTACTCCAGGGGAGGGATACTGCAAAATCCCCATTCCCTCTCCACTCCACAGGAAGGATACTGTAAAATCTCAATTCCCTCCGCACTCCGGGGGAAGGATACTGTAAACTCTCCCCACTCCAGGAGAAAGATACTGAAAAGTCTCCATTCCCTCCACACTCCAGGGGAAGGATACTGAAAAATCTCCATTCCCTCCCCACTCCAGGGGAAGGATACTGCAAAATCTCAATTCCATCCACACTCTGGGGGAAGGATACTGCAAAATCTCCATTCCCTCCCCACTCCAGGGGAAAAATACTGTAAAATCCCCATTCCCTTCCCACTTCAGGGGAAAGATACTGTAAAATCCCCATTCCCTCCCCACTCCAGGGGAAGGATACTGCAAAATCTCCATTCCCTCCACACTGGGGGAAGGATACTGCAAAATCTCCATTCCCTCCCCACTCCAGGGGAAAGATACTGTAAAATCCCCATTCCCTTCCCACTCCACGGGAAGGATACTGCAAAATCTCCATTCCCTCCCCACTCCAGGGGAAGGATACTGTAAAATCTCCATTCCCTCCCCACTCCACGGAAAGCATACTGCAAAATCCCCATTCCCTCTTGATGAGGTGGGACTCGGGAGCCTGAGACTAGATGGGGGTGGGGCCAGTCAGAGGTGGTATTTACCAGTTCTTCGAACTACCCAAAATTTCTGCTATCGGTTCTCCAGAACTGGTCAGAACCTGCTGAATACCACCTCTAGACATTGCCCTTATCGTCAATATAACGGCCTTCCTCCCAAATGTGTTTGCTGATCACTTGTCTGACTGAAAGTCACATGGATATAAGGCTTATTTCCTCTTTCCTGCTTCATAACATATTCTCTAGGCATTGCCCTCGCTAAGGTCTCTTCAATTACATTCAGTACTCTGAATTAGGATAAAGTTTCCAAGGACAGATCTTGGAGAATCAATGCCAAACCTACCAGCTAATGAAATTAAGGCAGGCCCAACCCTGGTATCAGGATCCTCGAGAAGTCATTTCTTGGTTTGTAAATTAAGATAAATTTGGGAGAACTTGAGCGGCTCATCAACCTGAAGCAAGACTTTCCTCCTAGGTCTTTGCTTTCTGGAGCAATTAATATGCTAGAGGCCCTTTGCCTCCAAGGGCAGAGAATATAGAAGAGCAGACTGGAGAGGGAAGAGAAATAAAAACTGGAAGTCTTCTTTAGCTCAAAAACACTGAGAGACTAAACATCTTAATCATTCAGAAGTTGGTCATTAAGGCTTAATGTTTTTGCTTTCAGCGTGCATTTAGGTACATATGATGTTAACAAATGCAAATATTATTATATCGACCCTGTTTTCTTGGCATTGCTTTTCTTCTCTGTGGCTTAAGTAACCAGGTCAGAGGGCAGATTCAGAAATCAAGGGCAACCTTGAGCAAATTTTGTGAATTAGCAGTGTCAAATACTCTGGGGTAAGTCAAGCTAAAGGTTCCCCTTGCACATATGTGCTAGTCATTCCCGACTCTAGGGGGTGGTGCTCATCTCAGTTCCAAAGCTGAAGACCTAGTGCTGCCCAAAGACGTCTCCATGGTCCTGTGGTTAAATGCTGAAGGTGCACGGAACGCTGTTACCTTCTTACCAAAGGTGGTTCCTATTTTTCTACTTGCATTTTTATGTGCTTTCAAACTGCTAGGCTGGCAGAAGCTGGGATAAGTAACAGGAGCTTACTCTGTTACGTGGTGCTATGAATTCGAACTGCCGAACTGTCGACCTTTCTGATTGACAAGCTCAGCATCTTAGCCACTGAGCCACCACGTCCCTCCGAGCCACCGCGTCCCTCTGGGGTGTGGCCCTGTTATTGTGTGTTCTCCAGAAAAGGCAAGCATTTAATGCCCGTGCAATTGATTGCAGGAAATGTAAATTATTAAATAATGATTTATAATTATTTAAATGGAAGAGGAACCTGAATTTAAAGGAGAATATTTGTAGCTCAGAAAGGCTCAGTGGCTTAAAACATGCCGGAGAAGGTCTATACTCTGGCCATTTGAGTCCTACTGCCATGTGGTGGAATAAGCTCCCATCACTTGTCACAACTCCTGCCAACCTAGCAGTTTGAAGACATGCAAATGTAAGTACATAAATAGGTACCACTTCGGTGGGAAGATAACAGTATTCTGTGTTTCCCTGCACACTTTATGCTGTGATGTGATGCTGACCACATGACCATGGAAACATCTTCAGACAGCACTGGCTCAATGGCTTAAAGAAAGAGAGTTGAGCCTCACCCCCTAAATCCTATGATGATCAATGGAATAAAACCCATAGGGACTCAGTTACCTTTTACCTTTATCTGTTGCTCTTTGGGTACCTTTATCTGCTATTTAATTGGATAGTGACACGTCTACAAGAAAACAACCAAGCTCAGAGAGCACCAGGAACACGAACTTAAGGCTACTTCGCTGCACAAAGGCAGAACAAAGGGAAACTCATCCATCACAGTTTCCATATTCTCACCAAGTCCAAAATGTTAAAGGTCAGTTTTGGGAGCACATAGTCCACTCCAACTAGATTTTGGATTTCTTTTTATGCATCTGAAAACTCAAGGATTCTACATTTTTCTTTATTGTACACTACGGGTACCTGTAGTATAGGATCAAGCAAGTCAAGACGATGGTTATGAAGGTATGACTGAAGCTCCATCTTAATTTATGCACATTGCACCTAAAAATAGGCAGAGCTTTCATCATTGCAGCCACTATCTTGACTTTTACTACAGCTTGCCCACAGCCCTCCCTATAGTACCTACAAGATCAGCTTACTTCACTTCAGTGGCCTGCAGATATCTTGCATCATGACTCCATTAACTGAATTTGCTGGTGGGAAAAAAAATAAAGTTGATGCATTTGAAGGGCTTCTCTTTGGGAAAGACAGCTTAATAGAAAACTCAAAGTGGATTCTTGAAGACTCTGCGCCAGAAATCTGTCAAGGGGAATGCCAGGGGATGATTCTCTCAATGCCCCATGTCCCTAGGTGAATTAAAGTTTGTTTAGTCCTACAACCCCTGATTACGGCCTTATTGCTGAGGACATTAAAGAGCTGCCCAAGGTGAATCTTCATTTTTAGTGTGCGATTTTTGATCTGCCTTCCCTGTGGGCTCTGGTGCACCTGGAAGCCCCCATAGAATTCAGAAGACTCTCAGAAATCCCGTTCTGCTCACCTACGCCTTGTTCATATATCAAGGCAGCCACCAAATCAAGAGTCTTAATCCAGTGATGGAGTACCCACAACTTTGAGAGGAAAGTCGTTCTGTTCATTCATTGTTCTCACTGTCAAGAAATTTCTCCATAGTTCCTGGTTGGATTCCTCTTTAACAAGCTTCTACCCGTTGCTTCTTGTCCTGCCCTCAGGTGCTTGTTACAAGGGGGCAGCTGTCAGGGAAGGTAAGCCACTGAGCAGATATCACTATGCAGTATTTCCCCATCAAAGCTAAATAGAGCTGTACATAAATGCATAATATGTCAGGGTCCACCAAGATAGAGAGGAAGAGAGGGGAAAGTCAGCTTAATTGAGTAAGCAGTAATGAGTCTTTTCCCCCCCTAGTGCTCCCCTTCTCTACTTGCTCTTGCATAAGAATTGCACCACAATGTGCCATCCTGAAGTCTAGAGGGCACCAGGTTGGGGAGAGTTGCTCAGGGGTGGAATATTAGTCTAGGTTACCTGTGGGGACCATCTTTTTCCAAGCGTTTCTACCATCCAACCAGATTCAACAGATTGGGCATGCTGCAGATCAGAGGTGGTATTCAGCAGGTTCTGACCAGTTCTGGAGAACCGGTAGCAGAAATTTTGAGTAATTCCACTTCTGACTGGCCCCATCCCCATCTATGCCTCCCAAGTCCCAGCTGATCGGGAGGAAATGGGGATTTTGCAGTATCCTTCCCCTGCCACGCCCACCAAGCCACACCCACCACTGCTGAAGATCCCGTCAGCCAAACCCCAACTGGAAGAAGGGCTTTTTCTGCTGCAGCCCTTGCCTTCTGGATGATTCTTCCCCTTAGAGGTTAGTATGGGATTAATCCTGTTGGGTTTTTGCAAAGCTTTTAAAAACTTGGCTATGTACCTGGGCTAGGAGTGTGTGAAGGGCCCTGTTACATGGCTTTACTATTAGTGGATTATTCATTATGGCTTGTCTTTGTACTTATTCATTTTGTGAATGTTTTAATTGTTTTAATGTCCTTTAAATTGTTTGGATTGTTTTTGAACTTTAGAACTGTAAACCTCCAGGTCGACTGGTTGTGTTCAGTGGCTATAGAAATTGAATGACTGAGTGAATGACTCTTCCAGATGTGTTGAGCTACAATCTCCTGAATTACCAGGAATGTGAAGAATTACAGGCTTACACACCTGGAGGATGCCAAGATAGAAGGGCAGCCACACATTTTTTAATGGTTTGTGCATTTGAAGTAGACTCTCATCCATGGATTTGCAAGTATTTGGAATTCCTGCAATTAGTGGTGGCTGTCTGAACTCTTGGATGGCCAGTCCATGTAGAAATCTCAGGAGCCCCATCGTCTAGCCAACTTAGCAAAACTTAGTAATTGCTGTCCAACCTCTTCAGCCAGACTCTGGCTGGAGAGTCCAATCTTTCAGGTTTAAATTCAGACGTTGTCATTCCTGGCATTAGCCTGAGAAAGTGAAATCCAATTTTCTGCATGCTGAGCAAAGACTTTCCCTTGCATTTTTGTCACATTCAGTTGGCTGAAAAGAGAACTAACTTTCAACATTTATTTCAAGGGAGGAGAAAAATTCAAGAGATATTCCCATGGGAGGAGTTAGGCATAAATGTGTCTGTGTATGAGAGAGAAAGAGGGAGGGAGGGAGGGAGGGGGAGAGAGAGAGAGAGAGAGAGAGAGACAGACAGACAGACTCCGTTGGTGGGCCAGATCAGCTGGGTGGGCATGGCAATGTAGTCATGTGACTGGGGAGGCGTGGCTAGGTCATGTGACTAAGGGGCGTAGCCAATTTAACAGTCCATTGAACAATGCACACAAATTAAACTTTAATTTGTTTAGCTCCTGGGGGTGTTTTATTTGCTTTTGTTTGCACGTTGCGCTTTTGGGTGCCTTTTCTTTTTACTAGATCATCTTTTCAGTTGTTTAGGAGTCTAGCAGTCCACTTCAGGAAACTCAGTTTTGCAGCAATTCTTCTCAGCCCCAAGGAGCTTGAGAAATCATTCTCTCTTTCTCTCTCTCTTTCTCTCTCTCTTTCTCTCTCTCTCTCCCTCTCTCTCTTTTCTCTTTCCCTCTCTTTCTCTCTCCCCCACCCTCTCTCTTTCTCACCCCCCTCTCTCTGTGTCTGTCTGTCTGTCTGTCTGTCTGTCTGTCTGTCTGTCTGTCTGTCTGTCTGTCTCTCTCTCTCTCTCTCTCCACATCTTCTGGAGGCGGAGGAGGTGAAAAACGGGCCATTTTCACTCATTTTTTGGCCTCCTGAGGTGTCTGGGTTTTCACCCCCCACCTCCAGAACATCTGGGCAGGCCAAAACCAGGCCAAAATGGCTCATTTTTGGTCTCTGCAGGCAAAATTGTTGGCCTTACCTTTCAGTTCCAGCCTGCGGGGCTCCCAAAAGTACAGTAAGTCCTGCGCTCAGCTGAAGGGTGGATGGGGTGATGTGGGCAGGGCAGCCTCATGGGCCTGCGTGGGCCGGATTTATGGCTTTGGCAGGCTGTATGCGGCCCACGAGCCATAGTTTGAGGACCCATGCTTTAATGGTTTAGCATTTCTCTGGCTTCCTGATTTCCAATCAAATCCCAAGAGAAGACACGAGGTACTAGATGCTCTTTACTTGGCTGAAAGTTGAAACCATCACATTTTCTTCTGTTAACTAGAGAGCAAAAATGCTCTTTCATGGCGCTGCAAACTGAGAATTATGGGTACTGTAGTCAGGGAAAGCTCAAACATATTGAAAGATAAGTCCTAAACAACGAAGGCATCCTAGCTATCCCTGTTTTCTCTCACCTCTAAAGGAAGCTCAGAAACATTGTTCAATGGAAATGTGAAAGCCATCACCAGTTGGTCACTGCAAGGTTGCTTGGAATTTTCTGAATGAGCTCAGCATCCTCCTTGACCGAAAGGATCTTGCAAGTAGCTGGCTGAAAGCAGGTAAAATTCAGCCAACCAAGGTAGCTGCTTTGCTCTTAGGAACAAGTAGATGAGGTTGTTTTGCGAAGCAGCTTGGAGGAGATGTTTCATTCCAATCCTTTGTCAGTGCAAAGCAGCCCTCCAAGAAACGAACACTCCTAAATTCTTGAACCCCCTGACAATACCTCAAGCCACTTTGGAAGGAGAAGAACTGTTAGATATTAACACAGGCTACTGTGGTTTCCACTCCAGTCCTCTGTTTAGGCGGCAACAGAGGTTTAATCTGATTGGTTGAGAGGTCTGACAGCTCCCTATAAAAGGAGAGCTGTCAGACCTAGCTGCTGCTGGATTGTACAGACTTGACTGTTGTAATAAAGAACTGTTGTTGTGTTAAACCTGAGTCTGCCTTCTCATTACTCTATCTAACATTGGCGACGAAGGTGGCATTGAGAGGCAGATAAGGCAAAGAACGAACAACGAGTCAATCCAGCAAGTGAATCCAGCCCGGAGCATTGGCACGGCATCAAGCAACCATTTTGAGCGGCAAATTCAAATCCGCTAAACAAAAATGGCTATGCACGCCCCGCCAACTCCGTACGACCCAGTGGCCGAACACTGGGAATCCTACATGCTGAGGTTCGAATGCTTCCTCGAGGCAAACGACTTCATGGGAGTTCCAGACTCCTGCAAGAAAAACCTCTTCCTAGGCTACTGAGGCCGAGAGATCTTCGAAACGGCAAAATACCTATCGGAGTCAACTCCGATCCAAGCGGTTACATGGGCAGCATTGCAACAGACTTTAAAAACACATTACGTGCTCAAGCCTTCGAGGCACGTTCGCTGCCACAAACTCAACGTGCGAAATCAGAAGGAAGGAGAATCCATCAATCAGTATGTAGCAGCCCTGAGAAAGGCAGCGACATACTGTGACTTCCGTGACCTGGATGACCAAATCCTAGACCACCTGATCTGCGGAGTGCGAGACATCAACCTGCAGAGACGGCTGCTAGCAAAATCAAACATGTCTCTGCAGATCGCACTCGACGAAGCCAGGGCGTCTGAGTCGGCCGACAAGTCCACGGAAGCCTTGCAGCGCCAGCAGAACGCGCCCCAAACCGCACAGAAACAGGCGCATGTTCGCCACGAGGCCACAGACCAAGAAACAGCGAAGACGATGACAGCTACCACATGCGCAGTAGCCGCACAAAGCCGGTGCAAAAATTCAACTCGTGTTTGCTGCCCTGCGCAAGCTGCGGAGGAGACCATGCCTGGTCTACTTGCCGATTCCGGGACGCAACCTGTCAGCATTGCGACAAAAAAGGGCACATCACAAAAGTGTGCCGGAGGGAAGACCCTGCCACCACTTGGCAGCCAAAGTCAAACCGCCAACAGAGGCCCAACCCAGGGGCCTGGCGGAAATACCAGAGAGAGAAACCAGAGAGAGAGCCCAGAGAGAGTACCCAGAGAGAGAACCAAGAGTAACCTATCAAACCACGATAGGGCAAGTCCACACAAGGCGGCCAAAAAAGCTGAAAGTCACAGTCCTCATTGAGGACGCTCCCTGTGAGCTTGAAGTAGACACTGGATTGTCCTTCATGATCATCTCCTGGTCGACCCTGAAGCAAGCCATTCCGAGCCTGAAAAAACAGCAGCTTCGCACGCCAGACATCATGCTGCGCAACTACCAAGGGAACCGAGTCCCCATCGTGGGCCAAGACTTATCTGAGTTTGTTGCAGGCCCACAGCGAGCTCCATGTGAGCAAACCCAAGGAACTCCAGCCGCGGCCTGGGTAAGTTCCAGCAGGTTCCACAGAGCGGAGCTGGAGAGGAGACAGGTCCGTCCGACCTGCCTGAAGAGCTGGTTCCAAATGAACTGCGCAGGTCTGGTAGGGCAAAACAAAGACCCGCCTACCTGAAGGACTATGTAACCAATTGGAACATCCCGACCAAGAGGGGAGGGGTGTTAGATATTAACACAGGCTACTGTGGTTTCCACTCCAGTCCTCTGTTTAGGCGGCAACAGAGGTTTAATCTGATTGGTTGAGAGGTCTGACAGCTCCCTATAAAAGGAGAGCTGTCAGACCTAGCTGCTGCTGGATTGTTCAGACTTGACTGTTGTAATAAAGAGCTGTTGTTGCGTTAAACCTGAGTCTGCCTTCTCATTGCCCTATCTAACAAGAACCTTTTTGAAAAAATCCCAAGGCAGATTTCAGATCTGTCTTAAATCTACTACACTCTCATTGCACCACACAGACAGGAGGACTAACTAGGTCTCTCCAATGCTAGGAACCTGAATCTGCTTTGTTTCCCGTGTGGAAGAAGCTAATCCTTCATTGGCCATTTGGTTTTGTGTCCTGAGTCTTATAAGAGGACTCCAATGTTCTCTTGAGGTACTTGCCAGGAACAGCCTGATTCCCCGAAGGATTATGGGCTCTAAGCTCTCAGAACTCCTTGTTCTGATTAGCATAGATCTTGGAAAATCTCCAGGAGAAGAGAATATCTGTAGCTCAGGGTTGAGCTGTGGACTTCCTGGTGCTCACTGAGCTTGATTGCCTGCTTGTTGCTGACACTGATTGTTTGAAGTTGTAGGTCAGGGGTGTCCAAACTTGGGAACTTTAAGACTTGTGGATTTCAATTCCCAGAATTCTCCAGCAGCTGGGGAATTCTGGGAGTTAAAATCCACAAGTCTTAAAGTTCCCAAGTTTGGGCACCCCTGTTGTAGTGCTTCATCACTGGAGATTTTTAAGAAGAGATTGAACAGCCATTTGTTCAAATTGCTTGAGCAGAGGGTTGGTCTAGAACAGGGGTCACCAACCTTTCAGACAGTGGTGAAATCTATTTTTTTTTAGTACTGGTTCTGTGGGCGTGGCTTGGTGGGGGTGTCATGTGACTGGGTGGGCGTGGCTATGTAGTCATGTAACTGGGGGATCAAAAGACAGAAACTCACTTTAACAATGTCCTGCTGGAGCAAGGTTGGACTAGATGGCCTCCAGATCCCTTCCAGCCCTGGATTATCCTCTGAAGCTGCGTCTAGTGCCAGGTTTATAGTCCTTCCTTCTTCTCCTTTTCCCCTCCCTCCCTCCCTCCCTCCCTCTTTCTTTCTTTCTTTCTTTCTTTCTTTCTTTCTTTCTTTCTTTCTTTCTTTCTTTCTTTCTTTCTTTCTTTCTTTCTTTCTTTCTCAGCACCCCTATCCCTCCTTTTTGGTTTAGCAGACTCAAGGGAAGCCTGCTGGGAGCAAAAACGGATCCCCACCCCCGCGTTTCTAAAGAACCTGTAGTAAAAAATGCTTAGAAAGTAAAAAAAAAAAGTTCTGAAGATCAGCTGTGTGACATGCAATCGTTGGAACTTTAAAAAAAACGTTTTTTTAGTATTTTTTACTACTGGTTCAGGTGAACCAGGCCCCAACTGGTAGCATTTCACCCCTGCTTTCAGACTTCAGGGACCACTAAATTCATAATTTTAAATCCTGCAGTCCACTAATATGATCTGCCTAATGGCCGGCTGGGTGGACATGGCCAGGTGGTCATGTGACTGGGTGGGTGTGGCCAACTTGATGTCACTCACATCGAGGGACACCTCGACAGCCTCTACTCGCCCCTCCCCTCCCAGCCACTCCTTGCCTCCCTGCCCAGGCTCCTTAGGGCCCCAACAGGAAGCCGTTGTTGGAGCTAAGCAGCCACCATGAGAAAGAGTTGGCAAAACAGCTCAGTTCAAATTGGATCTAACCGAGAAGGAGGCTCAGCAGAAGCACCTCACTGAGGACTATGAGCGTAGGGTTTCCAAGCAAAGGGAAGACCTGCAGGAATTCAAGGCCAGGTATTGGTGCCTGGAGGCTCAGTGGGCTGAGATGGTCAGCCAGTTCCAGGCCATGATGCAGTCCCACTGGAACGAGGCCCTCCGGCTCTTTGCCACCAGCATCACTTCCCTCCAGCCTTCCCCCAAACCCCACACCAGGAGGCCGAAGCAGACCCCAAGTCAGAATTTCTGCCCTCCTCCAACCCGCACAAAAAGACCCCAAAGGGGAAAACTCTCTGCAGCAACACAAGCATTCATTGCACATGTCCATCCCAGGGGGCGTAGTTTGAGGACCCCTGATTTAGTGCAATATAAAAAATGCAAATAATTTTTCTGTGGACCACCAAAATTTTCTCGCAGACCACCAGTGGTCCCCGGATCACCAGTTGGTGACTGCTGGACTAGAAGACCTCCAAGATTCCTTCAAACTCTGTTGTTCTGCTTGCAGATGTTTCATTACTCAACCAGGTAACATCACTGATTATATTACTTAGTTGGGTAACAAAACATCAATCAAACAACTAAACTGAAAGAATATCAATAGCTCCACCTTTGGAAAACATTTCTAAAGGCTCTGGAAGACGAAGCAAGAGGAGAGCGCTGAGCTTCCCCCGACTAACCAAAATCATGGTGACAGCAACTGCCGGGGAGAAAACAGCATGCCGGCTGGCTTCCCAAAACCCATGTCAGATGTGATGGATTGGTTGCTGCCATATTGATTCAGACTCCCTGGCTTTGGACCAAGGCAAAAAGAAACCAAAGACATTCTTGGTTATGAAGTTGATCCAAGGAAGTTTCTAGGTTCAAAAGAGCCACCAAGATAGAACAGCTGTCACAGCTCATGAGGGAGCGGTGACTTTTTTTGGTGTGGGTGTGGGTGTGGGTGGGAGTATCTGTCACCAAAGAAAAGCCTTCACTGCCTCTACTCTTCTAAAGCAGCATCTCCAACCTTAGCAACTTTAAGACCTGTGGACTGCAACTCCCAGAATTCCCCAGCCAGCCATGGGAGTTGCAATACACAGGTCTTGAGGTTGCAGTGCTTGAGACCCCTTGTTCTGACCCAGGCTTCCTTAGAAAGCAAGAAGCAAAGACTTAGTCCCAACAAAACCTCTTTTATTTACACGACTGTGAATTCCTTTCATTCACAGTCAGCAATGCTTAGCAAACAGTCTTTCAGAGGAAAGTTTATCCACACGGACCTTTTCTCGTTTGGAGCCCTGCCAGATAACTAGTTTCCAAATACAGGGCAAGGCAAAACTTGGCACAGAGTCTCTTATAATTACAAATAGAACTTTTCGGACCCAATGAACAAATTGTTTCCTGCAAAAGCCCATTCCCCATTCATTCCTCTTTTGTTTCCTATGGGAGGGTCCAATCACCTCCAAAGTGTGGCTTTACTCTTGAGTCAACCCTGCTTTCGTAGTTGTTCTTGTCTCCTGGCAGCTCTGTGCATGCGCACACTGGGAACAGGCTCCAGCTGTTCCTCTGCCTGACTGCTGTCTAGCTCCCTCTCTGCCTCCGATGAAGAGCCCTCATCTGAGCTTTCCTCAGCTCCCAGGACTGGCCCACGTTCCTCCCCGACCTCCTCACTGTCTGACTCTGCTGCCAGCTCCACTGGCTGCTGGGGGCCCCAGACCCCCTCTCCTAAAGAGAGGATTGTGTACAGTGACTTCTGAATGAATCTGCCTCGACCAGCAGACAATTGGAGGAGCAGAGCTCTCTGTTTACTCTGCATAACCAGATCTTCCCAGATCAAACCTCACCCCTCAAACCAGCCTGATTAGTCCCTTGATGGCGAACCTATGGCACGCATGCCAGGGGTGGCACACAGAGCCCACTCTGCGGGCACGTGAGCCATTGCCCAGCTCAGCTCCACTGCGCATGTGCGCATGCCTCCCTCTAGCCAGCTATTTTTTGGGTCACTGCTGTGCATGCGTGGGGGGCAGGGCGCATGCATGGGGGGAATTTGCATTGCATTTTGGGGCCTCACATGACCCCCAAGCCCTGTTTTGACTTCCCGGTTGCTGCAGGAGGCCTTCCAGGCTGAAAACGGGGCACAGGGGGGGGACATGTCCTATTTTGGGCCTGGAAAGCCTCCTGCACAAACCAGGAAGCCAAAATGGGTACGTGTGGGGGTGGGGCACATGCGTGGGGGATGGGGGAGTCCTGGGGGGGGTTGCACACACATGCATGAGGGGGGAGTGGTGCACGGGGGTCACGCACGCTTTGCATTATGGGCCGTGCACACTTTCGGACGCTTCAATAAAAAGGTTAGCCATCACTGGTCTAGTCAATGCGTGTGGGGTTTTATTTTGCATCCTCTCTGTTATCAGAAAAGTCACCGCTTGCAGAATCCGATCTGGGAGACTTCCTATTTTTAGTAGTCAGGTTACGCCGTTTCCACCAAGAGACACCCCCCCCCCCATCAGCAAGTTGCTGTGCACAAGGCCAATCCCAGAAATAGAGGCGCCGAGTCTTCTCTCTTACACTGTCTGCTGGCAAGTACATCCGAACAACTCCTGGTTCCTCCCCTATCATCCCCATTATTTATTTCATTCTTTTAGCTGACAACAAGGATACGTCCGGTCAGTAGACATCAGCAGACCCGGATGGATTCAGTTGCTGATCCCAGAGAGGAGATGGAGGAGGGTAATTCAAAACCCCCAGGCTGTAGGTAACCTGAAGGTTAAATGTGGGACTCAACATGCTGTCAAAACCAAATAAGTTTGCTTTGGCCATCTGGTAGAACTTCCATCTCTTTCTCCGCAGCCTGTAGTTGGAAAGAGATGAAAAAGTTGGGGGGGAAAGCAGCCAGGAAAGAAATTGTGCTTTAAAAAACACCAGGACTCAGAAGGGGGATTTTTGATAAGGAGAGGATGTTAGGAGGTATGGTTCATTCTCTTGTCTGTTTCCTGCAATGTTTGGGGTAGTGATAGAGCAAAAAAGTAACATTTTGGTTATTTTGCACTGGGTGATCCAGGATGCTACTGCCAATTTTGATGCCACAGTCTGATGGGCATATGAAATGAGATTGGTGTGGGGGAAATATGCAGTTTTTAACAGACAGATTAACAGAGTTGGAAGGGACCTTATAGGTCATCTGATCCAAACCCCCCCTCAAGCAGGAGACCCTACACCATTTCTGACAAATGGCAGTCCAATCTCTTTTTGAAAGCTTCCAGTGATTAAGCTCCCAAAACTTCTGAAGGCAACTTCTGTTCCATCGGTTGATTGTTCTCACTGTCAGAAAGTTCCTCCTTATTTCTAGGTTCAATATCTTCTCGGTCAATTTCCATCCATTAATTCTTGTCTGGCCTTCAGGTGCTTTGGAAAATACCTTGACCCTTCCTTCTCTGTGGCAGCCCTTCAAATATTGGAAGAGTGCTATCATGTCTCCCTTGGTCTTCCTCTTCCCTAGACTAGCCAGGCCCAGTTCCTGTAACCATTCTTCATATGTTTTAGTCTCCAGTCCCCTCATCATCCTGGTTGCTCTTCTCTGCACTTTTTCTAGAGTCTCAACATCTATTTTATAGTGTGGTGACCAAAACTGAATGCAGAACTCTAGGGGTGGTCTTACTAGGGTTTTATAGAGAGGTATTCGTTGAAGGGGTCATCAAAGCAGTGCTTCTTAACCTAAACAAGCTAACACTTTGGAAACAGACTTAAGATACAGAAGGATCTTGATAGATTTGAGCACTGGGCCCTAGATGCAGTTCAGTGATGAGAAATGCAAGGTTCCGCATTTGAGCAGGAAAAACCAAATGCACAGCTCTAGAATAAACTTGACTTAAGCGTAGTGCCTGTGAGAGGGATCTAGATGTCCTGGTGGATCCCTGTTTGAGTATGAGTCAGCAATGTGCTGCAACTGCCAAAAAAGCCAATGCTGTTCTAGGCTGCATCAACAGAGGGATAGCTTCAATATCATGAGAAGTGATAGTGCAGATCTGTAGTGCTCTAGTGAGGCCACTGTCCTTCTCTTCCTCCATCTTCCCTGAGTTTTCGTGCTGCCTGGGCTCGGGTCAGCGCTGGGGCTCAGGACTCCAGACAGCACCCCAAAGTTTGGGTTAGCTGTTAGAGTTTTTAGTAGAAATTTGGGTTAATGTCAGGGTTCCAAGTAACACCCCCAACGAAAGAAGACTCTGAGGCTTGAGGTTCCTCAAAGTTCCATTTTATTAGAGGTGTCCTATTGGCACATCTGGAAAAAACCTGAATCTGAAAGCTTCCAGGTTATCCCCACCCAGTTGAAAGTTCAAGACCCTGCCCCAACGACCCACAAGTCTATCACATGGTCCAATCGAGCATTGCCATGAAGGAAGATTCCTCCCATCCACAGGTGCAGGGACAAGGTAACCTTGACTTTCTGAGAAAGAATGTTATTATGACTACACATCACCCAACTACATATAATCCCCCCTCCCATTTTCCCACAATAGAAAATGTGGCAGGCCTGAAAACCAAAAGGTAAAAAAAAAGATGGTTCTAGGCTTGACAGCCACACTTGGAATATTGCATTCAGTTTTGATCACCATGATGCTAAAAAGATGCTGAGACCCTAGAAAGTCTGCAGAGAAGAGCAACAAAGAGGCTGGAAGCTAAATCATAGGAAGAACAGTTGAGGCTGCAAAGTATGTCTAGCCTATGAAAAATAAGAATTAGGAGAGACGTGATAGTCTGGACTTGAGAGGTCTCATAGAGTTGAGGGGATCAACTTATTCTCCAAAGTATCTTAGGGCAACACAAGAAATAATGGTTGGAAGCTGGTGAGAGATTCAGCTAGAGTTATGGAGAAGTTTCCTGACAGTGAAAACAATCAATGAAATAGCTTGCCTCCAAGAGTTATAGGTTCTCCATTGCTAGAGGTCTCAAGAGTAGACTAGGTCTCCTTTCTTGAGCAGGGGATTGGTTTAGAAGACAGCTCTGAGGTTCCCTCCAGCTCGATGATACTATGTTTTATGTTCTAACCTTGGCTACTTTGAGATGTATGAACTTCATCTACCAGAATTCTCATGGCCGGCTGGGGAATTCTGGGAGTTGAAGTCACCTGTCTTAAAATTGTGAAGGTTGAGAAGCACTGCTCCAAACTGTCTGTAAGGATCTAGGAAAGGAAGGCAGCCCCTAAAATAAAGCTAACCTCTCTTGGCAAGGGAGGTGAACTGGAAATTCAGGGTTCTCTGACAACTGAAATCGACTAAGACTCAGAAATGGCAGTGAAATCCAGTGTATGGACAAAGCCATCGATGGTAACCATGATTGTATGATCTGATGCACATGAAAACAGGTAGAGCTTTGATTGTACCGTCACTGACCAGATCCTACAGACATCTCAGGAGCAGTTAAGCAAACTGTGCCTTAGAACTGTGCATTACTGAGGTGGTGCAGTGGTTAGAATCAGCACCGCAGGCTACTTCAGTTGACTGATAGCAGTAGTTCAGCAGTTCAAATCTCACTGGCTCAAGGTTGACTCAGCCTTCCAATTCTTCTCAGGTTGGTAAAATGAAGACCCGGATTGCTGGGGGCAAGAGGCTCAGAGGTGGGTTGCTCCCAGTTCAGCCCGGATTGGACGAACCAGTAGTAGTGGTGGCAGAAGGCTCCGCCCACCCACCGAGACGCTTCTGTACAAGAGCGAACCAAAAAATTTGGCAACCCACCACTAAAGAGGCTGACTCTGTAAACCGCTAAGAGAGGGCTGTATAGCACTATGAAGCGGTATATAAATCTATTGCCCTTCCTTCCTTCCTTCCTTCCTTCCTTCCTTCCTTCCTTCCTTCCTTCCTTCCTTCCTTCCTTCCTTCCTTCCTTCCTTCCTTCCTTCCTTCCTTCCTTCCTTCCTTCCTTGGTCCGCAGTGGTTAGAGTGCAGTACTGCAGGCTAATTCTGCTGCCTGCCAGCTGCCTGCAATTTGGCAGTTCGAATCTCACCAGGCTCAAGGCTGACTCAGGCTTCCATCCTTCTGAGGTGGGTCAAAATGGGGACGCAGATTGTTGGGGGCCATAGGCTGACTCTGTAAACCACTTAGAGAGGGCTGTAAAGCACTGTGAAGTGGTATATAAGTCTAAGGGCTATTGCTATTTCCCCCTGACTCCATAGCGATTGGATCTTGTCCATGTTTGCCCCCATCTCTGCAGCTTGCAGGGAGGTCAAAATAAGTGGTAGATCTATTACTTAGTGATGCTTTTATGGCTGGTGTTTCTGACAACCTTCTGAGTACAATGGTGCTTCTCAGGCTGGGTACCCTGCCAGAGTCTTGCTGAATAATTCACGAGCGCATGGGCCTTCAATTCTCATGCTCTCTCCTGTGGTTTGGAGGAAGCTACTCTCTTGAGTGCATCGGAGGAAGCTTAAGCCATTCTCAGAGATGATTCACTCCCCCCCTTCCACCACACCTACCTCGGGCTCAGTCCTCATGGAGCAAAGTGGTTCTTCCACAGAAGCAGAAGAGAGCAAATCAAGATTTGCCAGTGCCAAGGCAACGTAATGGCTGAGGTTGTGCAACACAGTCGGGCAACCTGGGATGTGCATGGATGCTGAGTAGTTCAATGTGATCTGGGAACTCAGACCCTGCCTGGGTCCATCCAACCCAGGTTTACTGAGATAATCTGGGTTGGTTACTTCCTGTTGCTTGTGCAACACCCTTATTCCAAATTAGCCAATGGGGCTACAGCCACCAAATAGCAAGCCACAAATAAAGGGAAGGCTATCGTGTGGGGCAGATGCAGAAACTAGGTATATGACCCAACTGGTTATACATAGATGGACTCCGGCATAATGTGTGAACAAGGATATTGCATCAAACAAAAAAATAGGTAGTCCTCAATTTATAACCACAGTTGGGAACAGAATTATCCTGTGGTAAGATGGGTGGCCAATAAGAAAGATGATAGACAGATGATAGATAGATAGATAGATAGATAGATAGATAGATAGATAGATAGATAGATAGATAGATAGATAGATACCATATTTTTGGACGTATAAAATGCACCTTTCTCCTCCCTAAAAGAGAGTGGAAATGTTGATGCATCTTATACATCTAATACGGCCATTTTTGGCCTCCCAAAGCCCTGGCCCCGCATCCCATTTTTGTGAAAAACTGGCAAAAATTGGGTTGTTTTTCATGAAAATTGAGGTGTTTGTGCCTTCTCCCACCCCCCAGAAGCACTCTACAGGCTTCAGCAGGGCTAGGGGAAGGGGAAAATGCCCCCGTTTGGCTGAAAAATGGGGGCATTTTTGCCTTTCCCCAGCCCTGCTGAAGCCTGCAGAGTGCTTCTGGGGACCGGGGAGGACAAAAACTTTTTTTCTTAGTTAATTCTTCGAAATCTTGATGCGTCTTATACACTGGTGTATCTTATAGTCTGAAAAATATGGTAGATGATAGATAGATAGATAGATAGATAGATAGATAGATAGATAGATAGATAGATAGATAGATAGATAGAAGATTGACTGATATATGATATATGATAAATTTCAGTTGCTAAAATATGATTGTTTAGTATGTCATGCCCAAATTTGTGACTATTTTTTGCCACAGTTGTTAAGTGAATCATATGACCATTAAGTGAACCCTCTTTTCTCCATTGATTTTGTGAAAAACAGCTGGAAAGGTTGCAAATAGAGAACCCCTTGGGTCTCTGCAACGGTCATAAACACATGCCAATTGCCAAGCACCCAAATTTTGATCACATGACCATGCTGCAACAGTCATAAGCGTGAGAACTGGTCGCAAATCACTTTTTTCAGTATGTTGTAACTTCAAATAGTGGCTAAATGAATAACAGTAAGGAAGAACTACTGTCGAGGATTCCCCGTATGATTGATTTGTTTAGCCATAGCATCTCATGTGGATGCAGCCACCTTAATCCTGCATCAACCTAACCAACTAGTTCTTTCTCAGCCTCAGGGAGAGCTGCATTAAACTGATTACCAATGTCAGACTAGTCTGCAAATGGTCAAGTTATTCAGCATGCCAAAAGCCCAGCTGGAGAGCTCTCCAAAATGGGAGGACAAGAAACCACAATGTAATTGCAATTTATTGTCTTAATTTAGTTGGAATGTAGTGCTCCGTCCCCCAGTGTGCTAGGATTGCAGCTCTAACAATTCCCAGGGCATTCTCAATACATCGAGAGGGTGCCAAAATGATATTTAGGCAATATACAAACCAGTGCAGTCTACTGTGTACTGTAAATCCTGCCTCCAGGGTTGATTATGATTTAGGGGCTGCATACAAGCAAACAGACTTAACTTGAGTTTCAAAATCATGCTATCTTAATTTTGGGTTTGCACAATAATAGGTACAATCTGAGTTTGCACGATAACCTCACCCGAAAATTAATCAAACTAATTGGTTTTGAGCAATATTCTAATCCACGTCTTAACATCCTCGACGAAATCTTTGAAATCATTCATTGATTTGGAGTGAAATGCCATTAGCCCATAACCGCAGCCCTGTGGTCATAGTGATTGCAAAAGTCATCCAAAATGTTTGGAACACCCCTATTTTGTGAGCCAAACTTCGAAGAAACTTGTTCTAAAATGTTATGGAGAAGCAGAGAGTGATCTGAGTGAAGTGGAATCAGATTGTGATGAAAATTTTGTAATGGACGAGGAGGAACCTGATGAAGCTGCCAATGCAATTGATGATCAGGTACAATCTACGTCGTGCAATAATTTATATGGCAAGAACAAATTCAAATGGTCTTTGTTAGGGATGTAACCGTAGGCTTGGCTTGGCAATGTATATAAGCTATGATTACTTTACTGTTACTTTAAATGCTTAAGAGGTGTAATTGGTTTGTTGCCTCATGCAGCTATAAGAGTGAGCCAGAATGGCTCTTAGATCTCTGTTTTGTTAGAAGCTGATCAGGTGTATTTTGAGGTATTGTGGTTTGCTACTGTTAGCTACTTTGTGTGTTAAACTGAGAATATTGATAACTGAATTACTGAACCGTGTATGATTTGGACTGTTAACCAGACTCTGAATACCTCTATATTTCTATATAGTAAACTACTATATTTTTATACTATTCAGTGTCTCTTTATGCTGGTTTGTGCGTGTTATTCCATATCACTCTCTTTCGCTTCTCTGCATACTCGCTCTTCTAACGGGGAGCTTAATTACTTAACAGTCTTCTGCACTTTTTGGAAGCAATAGATCCAGAACCGTACCTGGACTACGGCCAGCAGCTGGAAATTACGGAAATTCACCTACTCCCCTAGAGATTGGGAAATTATTATTTTCTAAAGAAATTATTAGCGCCATCATTCAATGGAACAATGTAAAAATTAGAGAAGAAAGATTGAAGTTCAGGGAAGAGAAGAAGAAACAAAAAGTGACCTGCATGATGTGGATTTGATAGAGATCAATATATTTCTTGCTTTATTGCTCCATACATCAATTTTTAGACCCAACCATGAAAACATTGCATGTCTTTTTGCTGCAGAGATCATTATGGCCTCATGTCTGTAATACCATAGCCAAAATAGTACGTCTGTAGTTAAGGGTTAGTATAGAGAAGAAACCCAATAGGAAATTCCACCAAACTGCGTTTTACTAATAAAGATCTAAGAACATCAGTTTGTGATCTGATTGGAGTAGGACTTGAAGGAGATCTGGAAGTCCTCTTGGACTTGCTGTATTAGTAGCAGATTGATCCCAAAATGGGTCACGGGGCCCTTGCCCAGCTTCAGATGGCATGTCTATTATTGATGACCTACCTGCACCAGGTTCCATTGGCAATGGTCACTTCTTCTCCGATCATCATTCAACTGGATTACAATAACATAGATCACATGGGGCAGTCTTTCGGGATAATCCAGAAGCTGCAACAGGTCTAGAGCTTGATGACTGATGTGGCAATTGCAGAAACTACTGCTAAATCATAGTATGGTAGTACGGAACTTTTTGACCTTGAAATTTTGTGCAAAAATACCCAATTCTTGGCAGTTTGCAAAGTTGTCCAAACAAGCCTATTTGAGGGGCTTCCAGGTGAGGATCTTTGGCAATCTAGACATCCCTGAAGGAGCAGGTGTGAAGTTTCCAAAATATGACCTAATTGATTTACAAGCCTCGAGACAAAGTTCAAAAGAAATCCAGTCATATTAGGATCAACATTTTGGCATGTTCTTCTGTGGAGCTGAAACTGATTTCCGGTTAATAGTCTTTGCACTTTACCCCTAACTCTCCCCTCCCTCAGTCTGTGTCATAAATCATATCCACCAACGAGGTTGTAGAAATATGAGATCCGATTCTGGCCGAAGGTATGCATGGAATCCTCCCTCCAATGTCAACTTGATAATAGTCATGGAAACCTTTACAAGTTGACAGCAGGGACATTATAGATTGGCAATCAGATGGTGAATTCTGGTTGGTGCAGATTCTTTGGATAAAGGAAAGATTGTGAGATTATCCACCTGCACTCTGCACAGCTGGTCCAGGTATGTAGACAGCACAAATGGAGATTTTTGTGGTGAACTCATGAGCTGAATGATTGAAATTTCAGGGATTTCAATGAAGCTCACGGTCTTGATGCAGCCTATATGAACATAAGTTTCATGGAAACTTCACTTTCTTCAATTGTTTTGGATGCGATTAGTTTTCAAGTAAAGAGAGATTTTTTGAGTAGGAGGATAAGAGAATTCACCTTAGTGAGTCCCCATTATTTATGGATTAAAAAGAAAAGAACTGGTTTTAAAGATTGAAAAACTTTTGGCAAAAATCTTAACAAAGAGAGTGTAAGAAAGTTTAAAATGGATAAAAAAGACAGGGTTTTTTTGAAAAATTTTTTGGGGTGAAACTGTTTTTGAATAAATTGGATTTAGAATAGACAAACAAGCTGGATCTTTGTGAGAATGTTTACTGTTACCACTAAAGAGTGCAGACTTTGGTGAATTTTACAAAATGAAAGATAACTACAAAGTGCTATTTTGGGCTCATAGACACAAGGAGAGAGAAAAATGGCAATTCAAAACAGTACATCTACTTTTCTGAAAGGCATAGATCCTTTTCAAGAATAGATACGATACAAATTTCAAAGAATTTGGCTACTAGGGTTTCTAGAGATATTACCAAAGACTTTTCCAGATCATAATCCTGTCAGTTTTGGCTTATAAAATGAAATCTAATCCTTTTAGATGGAGACTAAATAAAGGATTGTTAGAAAAATAAGAAATCATGGAGGATTGTAAAAAGAAAATATATTTTTTTGAAAATGATTTAAACAAAGACACTGGTTTAAGAATGGCTTGTGGTACAAGTAAAGCTTTTATCACAGTTTATTCTATATCACATAATGGTGAGTTTAAAAAGGGGGCAAGAGAAAACACAAGCTGTTTTGGATGAGATAGAATAGAATAGAAATCGTAAGGTTACAAGCAACAAAGTTACAGTCCTGCAGTCATAAGTGGGAGGAGATGGGTGATAGGAACGATGAGAAGACTAATAGTAATAGTAATGCAGCCTTAGTAAATAGTGTTGAGGGAATTCTTTGTTTAGCAGAGTGATGGCGTTCGGGGAAAAACTTTTCTTGTGTCTAGTCTTGGTGTGTAATGCTCTATAGCGTTGTTTTGAGGGTAGGAGTTGAAACAATTTATGTCCAGGATGCGAGGGGTCTGTAGATATTTTCACGGCCATCTTTTTGACTCATGGAGTGTACAGGTCCTCAATGGAAGGCAGGTTGGTGGTAACTGTTTTTTCTGCAGTTCTAATTATCCTGATAATATAAAGCAAATAGAGGAATAAAAGAAATGTATAGATAAGTATTTGTCAGCAAAATAAGTTTTTACAATGACAGTTACCTAGTATGTTAACCACAAGAGAAAGCGAAATGAAAATGAACTAAGCAGAGCAAAAAAACCTTTGCATTAGCAAACAAACCAGAGCAATGGTTGACATAAATTACAAAAAGAAAATAAAATGATATTGCAATTACAATGGATAGATACTGTACTAATGGACAATCTGGCCATGCCAAAAGCATTTTATCAATATTATTCCAATTTGTATTAAGCAATGACATCTCTTTAGAGATAATTGATGAATATCCAAAGAAACAAAATTTACAAAAGATTACAAAAGAAAAAGAGGGACAGATTATGAATGGGCCTATCACCATGAGTGAAGTTTCTGAAGATGTGTGTGTGTGTATGTGTGTGTGTGTGTGTGTGTATCTGGTGCCTGGACCAGATGGATTATCAGCTTTTTATTATAAATGCTTTGAGGATGAACTTTTACAACCTCTGCAAAATGCAATGAGTTCTATCTTATTTGGAGGAAAGATGCTAGAGACTTGGAAAGAGGCCAACAGAAGTGACAGGGATGAAATATATAAATTGTTGATTGTTTAAAATTTTATTCAGAACTATATAGCAAACCAGAGAATGTACAGGATACAAAATAGAAAAGGCCTCTTTAAATAAAGGCAAACTACCCCAGTTAGATGATAACACAAAAGCAATGTTTATCCGAGGTAGAGATTAAACAATTTTAAAAATGGCAAGTGGTAAAACTACTTTCTTGGTACTTTTAATTTGCTGTACATCATCGGGATGTTTTTAAAAAATATGAAATAAACAAATGCCCCAGGTCACCCCAAAAAATCTACATATATAAAAGTGTGTGGTTGTATGTGTGTGTGTATTCCAGCATAACTCTGGAATGCCTTGAGAAATTTCAACCAAACTTGGTACACAGGTGACTTATTCTCTGGAGAAAAACATTGTGGGGGAAAGACACCTCTAAAGCCCCTCAGGTTGTGTGTTCTGTTAAGATACAGGCTGTTGTGCCTTAAAATGGCTTCTACTGTACAGCGCCATGGTAATGGCTTCACAGTACTCCAAAAGGAGGCTCCCTCTTGTAAAAGGGAAAATCCAACATTAGAAATTACATTTGATTCAGACATTTCCCCCCTATAAATAAATATCCGAGCAATGCCAGGTTATCAACTAGTATAAAAGAAAGCATGACTAAGCAAAGTTCAATCTCAAAGCTTCAAATGTTGTGTGAAAGCCCCCTGTGCTTTCTATTACCCTGGTTCAGGTTGTTCTTACTTAACGTCCAAAAGGCAAAAAACAGCCAAAAGTGAAGGCTGAAGTCAGCTGGCCAGTGCACTATGCGCGCTGGAGCTGACAGGGCAACGCCTCGTGTGCCCTAACAAATGGCTCTGCGTGCCACCTGTGGCACACATGCCATAGGTTAGCCAACACGGATCTATGTAATTTCAGATAAGTGACTGTCCAAACTCTTCTTTAAAATCTCCAGTGATGGAGCATCCACACAGCGTTCTGGTGGCAAGCTGTTCCACTGGTTAATTGTCTTCACTGTTAGGAAGTTTTTCCTTAATTCCAGGTTGCCTCTCTCTTTGATTAATTTCCAACCATTGTTTCTTGTCCTGTCTTTTGGTGCTTTGGAGAATAATTGACACCCCCCCCCTTTTCTTTGTGGCAACCCCTCAAATACTGGAATACTGCTATCATGTCACCCCATATTCTTCTTTTCTGTAGACTAGCCAAAACCTGCAGCTGTTTTTCATGTGGTTTAGTCTCCAGGCCTTTGATCATCTTAGTTGCTCTTCTTTGAACAGGTGTCAAACTCATGGCATCACGTTGCCGTCATGTGACATTTCGTGATGTTTTGCCCCTTCATGGGGTTGTGGTGGGCGTGGCCAATGTGTGATGCATTCAGCCCGCAGGCCGCTAGTTTGACACCCCTGATGTAGAAGGGCAGCACAAGTGCACAAAGACTAAAATTTATGGGGCAGTGATTTATAATAATATTGCATGGCGTGAGATTGGATCTTTTCACCTCACATTTAGTCTATTTAGTTGTTCTAGGATCTAGGCTGTTAATATATATAATTATAGATAGTCCTTGACTTATGACCACAACTGAGGATACATGTATGCATGTATTTGTATGTGTATGTGTGTGTATGGTTCACTAATTCTGCACCGTACATGCACAGAGAAGAGGGGTTTTTTTTGTCTCTTGGTTATCTAATTATGTAAATTAATAGCAGCCCCAAGGAATTACTAAATTATAATTTCCCATAGTATCTAAAAATTACCTTCTGGAACACGCTGCCACAAGATGTGGCAGGGACCCTAGCCTGGAGCCAAATGATTGTGTGAGTCTAAATGAAGTTGCATTCCATTTATTTTTTAAACTAGCTGATAAACCGGTGTTGCCCGGGTGTTTATTTATCCTAATCTTGTATTAGACAGGAAAAGGAATAAATTATATCTATGGTGTCAAATCAAAGTAATTTTATTTACAGGGTGCAGGCACCTCCCCTGACAACTTGCACTCTTTGCTTGAAGCTGAGGGCCTATGGTGCTGTTTTTAAGAACCAATCCCCCTTACCAGAGGGAGCCCCCTTGTGGAGTACTGTGAAGCCGTTACCATGGCAACTCCACTGTGCGGTACAGTAGACGCCATTTTAAGGCATAACAGGCTGTATCTTAACAGAACTTGAATCCAAAATGCACACTACCACTGTCAAAAGTACTGTGAATTGACACTATAGATATAATTCATTCCTTTTCATTTCAGCGGCCCAGGCGTTCCAGAGTTATATTGGAACACGCACATGCATACACACACAGAGACACACAGACACACACCGAGGAGTGTTAGGGGTGCTTACCCCACAGTATTTTTTTCCAGAGAGTAAGTCATCTGTGTACCAAGTTTGGTTGAAATTGCTCAAGGCGTTCCAGAGTTATGCTGGAACATACACACCTACACAGAGCCATTTTTATATATATAGAAGACGAAGAAGATTCTCACTATTTGAAAAAGGGTCCCTCAGCCAGGAAGGGTTCAGTAGCTCACACGAGGCAAGGTTTGCATCTAATGAACCAGCTAACCCAGTTCATTCTGTGCAGAGCTCACTGTATCTCTCAAGAGACTGATCCTTAAATTGCCGGATCTTTAGATCAGCTCCTTTAGGGAAAAGGTGACGGGAACATAGATCTCCTGTTTCCAGCACTCTGAAAGAGAGGCAAAATGAAAGCAGTGAAAACCCACTGGGAAGGGTCATAAAGCCAACTTCTATTACTGTTTATTGTAATTCTTAAAAATGCTTCTTCCTCAGAGCACATCGCAGCATTTAAGGGCAATTAACACGAAAGCTGCAAGCTTTTTAAATGTACCTTTTTTCCCCCCCTGCCAATTTATTGCTTGCATATCTGGTGTATTTTAGCTGCTCTTTTAAGGTGCAGTTCTTTCAAATGTTTCAATTGCATTTTTAGAACATTGCAGGCTGCCGAGGGGGAATAACAGCATGGGAAATAAAGTGAGAAATGCACCAAGCAGGGGAAATAATTTTATATGATGCTAGTTCAGGGGTCAGCAATTCACGGCTCTGGAGCCACATGTGGCTCTTTCATCCCTCTTCTGCGGCTCCCTGTTGCCGGTCGGCTCCACAATTGATAGGGCTTTCAGTTAGCACAGGTAAAGGAAAAAGGATGCAGTGCTAGGAGGGGACTCTATGATGGGGGAAGCCGGCTTCCAGATGGCAGAGGAAAAAGGATGCCACACTAGGAGGAGACTCTATGATGGGGGAACCGGACTTCCAACTGGCAGAGAAAAAAGGGATGCCACACTAGGAGGAGACTCTATGATGGGGGAACCAGACTTCCAACTGGCAGAGAAAAAAGGGATGCCACACTAGGAGGAGACTCTATAGTGGGGGAATTGAACGGGGCTCAAGAATTGAAGGGGGGGGGCTTCTGGTTAGGACCTTTGTGACTCTTTGGGTGTTTAAGATTGCCAACTCTTGACCTAGTTCTCTGCTAAAGGCCCTAGTGCTGGGAAAGGTGGAAGGAAGGACAAGAGGAGAATGAAGCTCTCTGCAAAGTGAATGGACCCAAGTATAGAGATGATGGGGGCACCATTGGAAGACCCAAATTAGGGACAGATTGGGGTTCTTGGTGCTGTCAGAGCTTGGTTGCTTTTGTGCAGACATTTCATTATCCAGTTTCGGTAACATCATCAATGCTAGGAAGAAGTGGGGTTTGCTCTTAGTTTATATTCCAATGGCCTTCCTTTTATTGGACACCTTCAAGGAAGATCAGCAAAACATTGGCTGGAGACCTGAAACCGAGAGTTCTGTGCTAAGCAGGGATCAGACTCAGGGGTGGGCTTCAAAAGTTTCAGCAACGGGTTCGCTGCCCGGTTGCTGGGTGGGCGTGGCTATGGTGGGCGTGGTTTAGTCAGCCTCCTGCAACATGGCGGGGGGAGGGCGTTTTTTGCCCTCCCCAAGCTCCAGAGCTTCTGGGAGGTCAAAAACTGCTTCCCCCGGGTTCTAGGGGCCCTCCAGACAGGCGTGTTTCTGGACTTCTGGAACCTCCGGTAGGCCCGTTCCCCCCTTCAAAGCCTCGATGCAGGCTCTGCACTTACTTGGCATGATGAACGGGCCGCGTGGAGACACCTGGGAGGGGTGGCCAGGGTGAGTGGGTCCAGCGAGGGGTTGCATTTGGGGGTTCAGCGAACCAGGCAGAATTCTAGTTAGAGGATCGCCCAAACCCATGCGAACCCCCAGTAGCCCACCCCTGATCAGACTTGATAATCTAAAGCTGTGGGTTTTTCCCCCCAAACCTGGCAACTTTAAGATGTGTGGACTTCAACTCCCAGAATTCATGCTGGCTGGGGAATTCTGGGAGTTGAAGTCCACACATCTTAAAGTTGCCAAGTTTGAAAAACTAACCCACTAATCTAAAGAGTCATTTACAGTCCTTTCATTCTAAGTGCAATGTGAAAGTAATCCTTTCTTTTTTCTTTTTTTGCAAGGGTTGGAATATGCCCTGGTCAGTGGTGGGATTCAATTTTTTTTACTACCGGTTCTGTGGGTGTGGCTTGGTGGGCATGGCAGGGGAAGGATACTGTAAAAACCTAATTTCCACCCCACTCCAGGGGAAGGGAAGGATACTGTAAAATCCCCATTCCCTCCCAATCAGCTGGGACTCAGGAGGCAGAGAATAGATGGAGGCAGAGCCAGTCAGAGGTGGTATTTACCAGTTTTCCGAACTACTCAAAATTTCCGCTGCCGGTTCTTCAGAACTGGTCAGAACCTGCTGAATACCACCTCTGGCCCTGGTGCAGTTACATGTTATTATTTTAATGAAAGCCATGTTGGAATCTTTCACAATAAGAAAAAAAAAAGAATAGAAATGAAGCAAATAAATAAATAAAGGCAGCCAGTTTGAATGTCAATGCTGATCTAGAAATCAGGAGATGGTGAGTTCTAGTCTTGCTTTAAGCATAAAAGCCAGCTGGGTGGCCAGTCACTCTTTCTCAACTCGTCCCATCACACAGGTCTCTTGTGGGGGAAATAGTAGGCAGGGCACTCCTTTCTCTCTCTCTCTCTCTCTCTCTCTCTTCCGCATCCAGCCAGCAGAGTGATGGATGGTGGAGGATCATTTTGAAGCAGGGGAAAAATACTGCTTGCTCACTCCTACGTGAAGAGCAAGAAACTCCTCTGGATGCCGTCTCTATTCACCACCAATTCCATTTTCCATTTGTTTTCCGGTCCAATTAAAGAAGGCTCCTCCCAATTAATCAGCTTGTAGTTAGGATTCTATTAAGAGGATCCATTAAACTGAGCACTCAGTCGTACTTCAAAGTGTTGGCAAGGCTTTCACAAAACCACAATGTGGGCAGAGTTGCCAACTTTGCAAATCTTCTCAAAACCTTTGCTTTTCACAGCTGTCTGACTTGGGCCTGGTAAAGGGAAAGTTTTCCCCCATGCAGGTTTGTCTGATTCTAGGGGTTGGGGTTTAGCTCCGTTTCTTACCTGTGTTGTCTGAAGACATTTCTGTGGCCAGCCAGACTATACACTGAGGCGCATGACATGCTGCAATGTTCCCACTGAAGTAGATAGTACCTCTTTATTTGCTCACACTTGCATGCTTTTGGACTTCCAGGTGGAAAGCAGCTGGAGCAAGGAATGGGAGCCCATTCTGTCATACGGCGATCAAGTCTCAAACTCAGGCAGTCAGCTTTCTGACTGACAAGCTCAGCTGAGCTGTTGTGCCTCTGATTTGTACATACAATGCTGTAAAACTGAATGGTTTTGCTCCTGGAAAAAATGACTTTGTCTTTTAATATCAGTACACTTGTTGCCAGCCAATGAACAAAGTGGCAGGTTTTCTGCTAAGTTGGCATTCGGGTCTATCTTCCTATCTCCATATGGAACTCAAAAGGATCTCTCCCAAGGTGGCATCTAATTCACAATGAATAGCATAGCGCAGCATAGCAGAGAACCATGATGGCACGCGTGTCAGAGGTGGCATGCGGCACCCTTTCTGATGGCATGCGAGCCATTGCCCTAGTTCAGTTCCACTGCGCATGAGTGCACTCCTCCCACTGGCCAGCTGGTCTTTGGGTCTCTGCTGTACATCCATGGGGTGCGCAGGGTGCAGGGCACATGCAGGGGAGGAGTGCATGTGTATTGCATTTTGGGGGTTCGGGCACGCACGCACGCTTTGGGCACTCGGTCTGGAAAAAGTTAGCCATCACTGGAATAGAACAATAACTTTATTGCCACTTTGAATGTACACTAATTGGCATACATTAAAATGAAATTTCTTTGCATAAAGTTCTCAAAGGGTCACCACCTCCAATATACACTACACAAACGTGACAAAATAAATAAATAAATGAATACAAAAATTTCTAACATTTGAATATGTTTTCCAACATTTGAATACCACAACGTTTGCGTACCTTTTCCTTTGCAACTGTGTGATCAATTGCTGATCTGCAGCATATTTTTTGACTGTCTCTTCTCCTACAATGGATGGTTGATCCTAAGAGGCAGATGGTCTCCATCACTTTCTCATCTTTGCTGTTAATTCTAAGATTGGTTAAAAGTCTGTGGAGATTCAACCAAGTCATGGTTGTCTCAAAGGTGCTTTTTCTACTCTACTCTACTCTACTCTACTCTACTCTACTCTACTCTACTCTACTCTACTCTACTCTACTCTACTCTACTCTACTCTACTCTACTCCACTCCACTCCATTCCATTCCATTCATTCCATTCCATTCCACTTTATATCTTCTCTTCTCTTCCCGTCCCTTCCACTCCACTTCACTCCACTCCATTCTGAATTCTATTCTATTCTATTCTATTCTATTCTATTCTATTCTATTCTATTCTATTCTATTCTATTCTATTCTATTCTATTCTATTCTATTCTATTCTATTCTATTCTATTCCATTCCATTCCATTCCATTCCATTCCATTCCATCCACTTTATATCATCTCTTCCCGTCCCTTCCACTCCACTCCACTCCATTCTGAATTCTATTCTATTCTATTCCATTCCATTCCATTCCATTCTCTATTCTATTCTATTCTATTCTATTCTATTCTATTCTATTCTATTCTATTCTATTCTATTCTATTCTATTCTATTCCATTCCATTTTCTATTCTATTCTATTCTATTCTACTCTACTCTACTCTACTCTACTCTACTCTACTCTACTCTACTCTACTCTACTCTCTTCTCTTCCATTCCATTCCATTCCATTCCATTCCATTCTAGAATGCCACAGAGGGCACCATGGCCTACACAATTCTGATCTTTGTACCTACAAACACATCCCAACATTTGAATACCTTCTCCAAGGCCTTTGCAGTGGTGTGATTGATTGCTGGTCTGTGGCATATTTCTTGACTGCTTTTTCCTTTACAGCTGATGGCTATTACTAAGGGGCAGAATCTCTCCACCACATCCTTATCTATGCTGTTAATTCTAAGGTTAAACCCGCCATCCTGAGCCCAACGTTTGGAAAGCCAGGCTCTGCCTGTCACAAGCCAGGACAAAGGGTGAGTGATGGAGGAGTAACTCCTCCTTAAAAACCTTGGCCCAGCTGGCCCAGCTGGTAGCACCTTGTAAGGGCCCCTTTCCAGGGTTACAGGAAAAGATGTCAACAGTTTTGAAGGGGGAAGAGGGCTCTACGCCCCAACGGCAGATGAAGTGGCAGAACCATCTTCTAGGAGAAGGGAAACTCTGATTACAAACCTCCCCTGCCTTGTGGCTCTATCCACTATTGGAAAAGAGTTCAGGAGGCAAAATCTGGAGCCGGAGTCCCGGAAGCAGTTCGTGACTGTGTACAACCATGTTCTGGTAACTCCTGTGATGCAGCTGGAACCAATCATATGGGCTCCGCTGTTCCTATTGGACTATTTCAGCGATGTGGAGAGTGTGGATCTGCTGCTGGGTAACAGTCCATCCTCCATATTAATCAACCCAAGCCTCATGCTCTGGAGAGGACACTCCAACATTACCTCTTTCCAGAGCATGATACCACAGTCTTTTGAGACTGAAAGTTGCCAATGCATGCAATGCAATTCTAAAGTTGGTTGTTCTACCTGCTCTTATTGGTTTACACTTAATCTTAGTCCCATTTTGTTCACTTCGTTTTGTGCCTTGGTTTCCCTCATCCAATGGGTACACAAACCAGCAGATCTCTCCTTCAACAGCCTTCATCCTCATTCCAAACTTGCCAGCTAATTGTAATTAATCATGACCAAGGAGGAAGCAATTAAATCCACTGCCTTTAATCAAAGACATTTCCTTGCATACAATCCAGTCCCATGAGCATCTGTCTTTACTGCCCTTACCAAAAGATTGGAAGGACCATATTCCAATGGAAAGCTGAAACCCTGGAAACCCATCTCAGAGGTTAAGAACCAAGAGACCCATCGGGCTGAGCCAAACTTTGGAATTGCAGGAAAGAGGCCTGCTTCAGGTGGAACGGGACAATTTGCCATAGCCAACATAGCCGTAGACATGGAGGTTAGGGCCCTGTTCAACCTGAAAGAGGCAATTGTGATGAGAAAGATCCAGCAGGAAAACCATCAGGGCTCAATTATTCCACACTTGGAATCCTGCATTCAGTTTTGTTGCCACAATGTAAAAAAGATGTGGAGACTCTAGAAAGAGTGCAGAGAAGGGCAACAAAGAGGATTAGGGGACTGGAGGCTGAAACATAGGAAGAACGGTTGCAGGAACTGGGTATGTTTAGCTTAAGAGAAAGAAGGACTAGGGGAGACATGATAGCAGTCTTCCAATATCTCAGGGGTTGCCACAAAGAAGAGGGTGTCAAATTATTCTCCAAGGCACCTGAGGGTAGAACAAGAAGCAATGGATGGAAACAAATCAAGGAGTGAAGCAACTTAGAACTGAGGAGAAATTTCCTGACAGTTAGAACAATTAATCAGTGGAACAGAAGTTGCCTCCAGAAGTTGTGAATGCTCTAACACTGGAAGTCTTTAAGAAGATGTCTGAAATGGTATTCTTCTAGGCAGGGAATTGGACGAGAAGACCTGCAAGGTTCCTTCCAACTCTGTTATTCTATTCTATTCTATTCTATTCTATTCTATTCTATTCTATTCTATTCTATTCTATTCTATTCTATTCTATTCTATTCTATTCTATTCTATTCTATTCTATTCTATTCTATTCTATTCTATTCTATTTAAAATAATTAAAATATTTTATTTTTGGTCAGCCACATTTCATTTTATCCCTCCTTTGGCATCTTTTCTTTAATTATTCTATTCCACCATTTCTTTGAGATTAATGTAACTTTGGTTCCCTGGCGAATGGGCCCACGCCGAGTCGCCCAAGGCGAGTTGGCCAACGGAGAATGGGCTGTGGTGCATTGGCTATGATGAGTGGGCAACTACGAAGGTGGGCGCAGGACCGGCTGAATGAAAGAAGAAAAGGGGGTGTGCATAACGTCCCTGTTCTACTGTCCCCATTTATTTGCACTCATTTCCTGTGTTCATGTCCATGTTCATACTTATAACTGTTATCTTGTACATGTTTGAAAAACTAAATAAATAAAATTAAATTAAAATTGCAAAAAATAATTTTTCTTTTTGTCTTTTTTTTTAAAAAACCTGTTTAATAAAAAATAAATAAAAGCCCCCAGCAGGGAGCAAAAACTTGGGGACCGATGGCTCGTTTGGAGGAACTTTCCCATTCTTGTTCTTCCTCTTGTTGTTCTTCGTGAGAAGGAGGAGGAGGAGGAGGAGGAGGAGGAGGAGGAGGAGGAGAAGAAGAAGAAGAAGAAAAAGAAAAAGAAAAAGAAAAAGAAAGAAAGAAAGAAAGAAAGAAAGAAAGAAAGAAAGAAAGAAAGAAAGAAAGAAAGAAAGAAAGAAAGAAAGAAAGAAAGAAAGAAAATTGAAAGTCGCGCTTTCTTCCAGCCGCGTCTCGGGAGGAGGAGAAGGCGAAGGCGAAGGCGAAGGAAGGCAGCGGCGGCGGCAGGCGTGGCTGGCTGCTGGGCGCCCGGCCCCTTCAGCGTCGTCGGAAAGACGAGCCGGCGAGGCGGGGGTTGTGGGGTGACGGTGGGGGTGGGAGGGGGGCCAAGGATGCCATGTGAGCCGGGGAAGCAAAAGGCAGGTGGGAAAGCCAGCAGGATGGAGGGGGGCCGAGGGAAGAGGAGGAGAAAGAGCCCGCGGCGGCGGCAGAAATTGCTGCTGTTGCCGCCTCTGTTTTCTCCGGCCGCGCTCCTGGCACTGCCCAGCTCTCCAAAGCGCAGCGCCGCGCGAAGCCGGCAACTCTTCTAAACTTGGGCGTAGGCGGAGAAGCAGCATCCAAGCCGAGGAAGCGGGGAGGGAGAGAGATCCGCGTCCCTCCAACTTGCCTCTCTCACCCCCCTTCTCCTCCCCACGCTTTTCCCCCGAATGGCTTAAAGAACCGGCGGGGGAAAGGGAGGAGGACGCCCGGCTGCTCGGCAAGAGTTCCCCGTGTGCGCCCAGGGCGCATCCCGCGGCGAAGTCCCAGGCGCCGTCCGCCTGCCGAGCCCCGGCGAGCGAGGCTCCCTCTCCATCCTCCCTGCTTAGGGAAGGAGGGCTCCGGAGGGCTGGCGCCAGCGGGCAGCATCGCAGCGGAGCCGCTCATGCCGGGCTGAGCCGCCGCGGGACTCAGCCCTCTCCATGCCGTGAGCGCACTCGCCCTTTCCTGCCCAGCGCGATGGCCGGGGCTCCCGGCGGGGACCGCTCCGGGCTGCCTCTGTCCGCGGTCCACGGCAGCGGTGGCAGCGGCGGCGGCGGAGAAGCCCCGCGCGTGGAATTCGTAGCCCTGACCGCCGTGCAGACCGAGAAGAGCGAGGCGACCCCCGCCGCCGCCCCCGCCGCCGGATCCAGCAGCCCCAGGCGCCTGGGACTCCTCGGGACTCCTTTACCGGTCCCACGAGGGGGCTCCGGAGCTCGATCCGCGTCGCAGAAGCGCTACCGTCGCCTTCAGAACTGCCTCTACAACGTGCTGGAAAGACCCCGAGGCTGGGCGTTCATCTACCACGCTTTCATGTGAGTCCTCCTGGCCTGTCTTGCCTTCTCCTGGTCCAAGAACTTTGTTTCAGGGGGATCCCAGTCGGTCCCTGGGATCTCTCCTGGGTTGTCCGCAATGCTTCCCCTCGCCCCGCCGTACGTCCGAGTCATTGGACTCTTTTGGTCTTATTAAGAGGGCTGTGGTTAAGGAGAAGGTGGTTTTGTTCACACAAGGCAGGGAACCCGCTTACCGAATTGACCCATTTTCTAAGCCCGATATAAGAGCAACGAACCAGCCAAATTTGTTGAGTCCGTTGCCCTTGCTAAACCTTAAAGAAATTAACCAAGGTTCACACTAGCCAAATTTAGCTTGTGTGGACGTTGTTCCTTAGATTGCGAAAGGGGCCAGGTAAGTGCCTTGCAAGAACACAGTCGCTATTTTTGTCTTTCCTCTTTGTAACTCGTACCCACGCAAATGAAGATGCAAAGTCAGATTCTGCCACCACCGTATAGTTTAAACCTTGGGAGAGGAACACTTTTTTTTTTGGAGGGCGGAGAACGGTGGTAATTTAAGAAATTTTTTAAAAAGAAACATAACAGCAAAAACTTTATGCCTATTTCATTCCTTGGTTCAATGTTGGATAAGTACATCAAATGAACTGTTTTAGGACAGTGCTCCATCGGTCTGAAGAGCTGGAGTTGGGTGCAGAAAAGGTTATGCAATAATTCTCCCAAGACCATTGAAAAGTGCTTGCCGTTTGCTCTTGATAGGACCATACAGATTAGATTAGCTGAGCCAAGCATCCATCCACACCTGTCGGGTAAATAAGTCAGAGCAAAGTTTTGCCAGCATGCCTGGGTATGAGAGTGCTGCCTTTGAGGCTGTCACCAAGCACTTTTAGAAGATGCTAAACTGCACCGCTTCCAAACGGGAAGCGATTGCTAAATTTAAGGATCCTTGGAACGCAGCCTCCTCCCAAAGGATGGCTCAACAGGTGTGCTGCTCCCACCGCTTCAGAATGCTTAGCCAGACTGGAGAAGGTTTATTAGCAAGGTCTCTCCCACCCTCTCCCATCTTCAGCTTGGACTTTTATAACATTCAAAAGCAGATTTCAGCCAATCCACTCTGGTCCCTGTAAAGGAAAGAGTAAATATCCCTTCCCTTTTCCTCTCCCCACTTGTCTTGTTTTGTTTTTCTCTGACTTACAAGAAGCACTAGAATCATCAGCCTGAGAGGGACCTTCGAGGTCTTCTAGTCCAGTCCCCCGCCCAAAGCAGGAGTCAATAGGCTTGCTTGTCCATTGTTGAAGCAAGATGAATCGCAGTGCATGGAAAGATTGATTTCTTCTTTAGCAAACTATGTCTCTCTCTCTCCCCCCCCCCCATTCAAGACCTTTATAGATGCTTACCTGTGCCCATCCTTGCCTAGGTGTCCCTGGTTTCTAGCGTTGCTTGCATAATCTTCTATGGTGTTCCACCAGAGTTGTTAGATGCGAGATGGGCAGCAAATAAAATTTATAAATAAATAAAAATGATAAATAAATGATGTTTCACCCCATCCTGAAGTGCTTCCTACATGCAAGCTACCACGATTTTCCTACTCTGTCTAGCTAGCTGCCCAAGTGACAAGTCAATTCCAGCAAGAAACTATGCTTGTATCCTATAATCAGAGCTACAGTAGATTGTCATCCTGGGGATGGAGACCCCAGTTTGACATCCTGGTTTCGGAGCTCACAAATCACTGCTGAGTGCTGGAATCATCATCAAGGGGGACACGGTCAACCCTGGAAAATGTGGCGCCAAGAAGCTTCCCTCCTTGCTGATTAAAGGATCAAGAAATCATTGGCACAAAGATTTGTTCTCTATAACTCTAAAGCTCTCGTGGCTTTTAACGGAGAGAAGTTGAATTGGGAAGATGCCCTGTGCTTTAAGAGTTGTGTAAGTTCCAGAGAGTGACTCGGTTTGCAGCTGCGCCGTGCTTCTCACCGGCTCCGTAACAAACCCACATCCTGTTTTTAGTCAACAGGCTAAGCTGATCGTTTTTGACCGGTTTGCTTCTCTCTTTGTGGCTTAACCTGTGGTATGAACTTCATAGGCTGGGTTAGCATTAGGTACCCGGACTGATGAATTCAGTGACCAAATTAACTTGGTTGAACAAGATATTCCAACTTTCTCCCCAAAGAACTTCCCAACAAGTTTCAGGAGATGGAAGGTGTTGAAAAAAAGCTACTCAGACCCTCCCACAGTGTTGAGTTTGCACTTTTAAAAAGTACCTTTAAAGAGGGATTTGGTCTTACATTTTGCTACAGCCTTTTGGTTCCCGTAGCATCCCAGATGCTTTCCTATTTAATCTCCAGCTCAGATATTTCCAGAGATATGCTTTAGCTTCATAATAAAAAAAATATTTATCTGAAGTGCACCCACGCTAGTAGATGCAAATCTGCATAGGCTCATTTACAGCAGTCAATTTAAATTTAGACATAATTACAGGATTTATTTAAATTTCAAGGAGATTAACCTCTAATGACCCATCCAAAATAACCTTGATCAAATTAGAATTTAGTTAATTTTGACTCCGTTACTAACTCTTCAGTTATAGTTAATTAATTTGCAGTAAATATGAACAAGTGTAAAAAAAATGAACATATAACAGTGGCTGGTAGATTCCCTCCTCCAAGTCTTTTCTTCAAAATCACTCCTAAAAAAAATAGATAGCTGCACCCAACTGATTTCAAAGTTTTAAACAAGTACTAATCCAAAATTATACTGAATTGACGATGGGGATAAAGTTCATTTCCCATTATGATTCCTTCCAACCTTCTCTAAAATTAAATCAGCTCCCCTTCAGTTAGTAACCTCATTCATTTTCTAGTGCATTCTCCAGAAGTTGAATTTAAGATACACTAATAAATTTAAGATTTGATGGCTGGTAGAGTGAGTTAGAGGAGGAAGAGAAAAGGAGGGGAGGAAGAAGTTTGGAAGGAAGGAAGGAAGGAAGAAGGGAGGGAAGGAAGGAAGGGAAAAACAGGACCTATACAAGTATATATATACAAATTGAACATAAGAATTTCAATTACGGCTGCAGGATTTGGTTTGGCTAGTCTAAAGAAAAGAAGAATTAGGGGTGACATGATAGCAGTATTTTAGTATTTGAGAGGCTGCCACAAAGAAGAGGAGGTCAAATTATTCTCCAAAGCACCAGAGGACAGGACAAGAAACAATGGATGGAAACTAATTAAGAGAAAGAAGCAACCTAGAATAAAGGAAAAACTTCCTAACAGTAAGGACAATTAACCAGTGGAACAGCTGGCCTCTAGAAATCTCTGGATGTTTTTTTTAAAAAAGAGTCTAGACAGTCATTTGTCTGAGATTGTATAGGTTCTCCTGCTTGAGCAGGGGGCTGGACTAGAAGACCTCCAAGGTGTATTCTATTCTATTCTATTCTATTCTATTCTATTCTATTCTATTCTATTCTATTCTATTCTATTCTATTCTATTCTATTCTATTCTATTCTATTCTATTCTATTCTATTCTATTTTATTCTATTCTATTCTATTCTATTCTTCTCCATTCTAGTCTATTCTATTCATCATTCAATGAAAAGTGATTTGTTCCTAAGTTGCTAATCACACACTTTCTGCAGACAACTGATAGTTGGGGGCCATATGTTTTACTTTTCAAACAACGAAGAATAAATCTTTTAGTACAAAATAGGGCACTGAGAATTTGCTTTCTCTGTCCTGATATCAATTTCCAAGCATCAGGAATGTAATTCAAAAGAACTCAAACCTTTGAGAATACTACATCAAGTTTGAAAGTTGAGATAATACATGTTTCTCCCAGAATTGAGTAACTATAGGACTGAGCAAACATATCTTTAAATGAAGCATTAATCTAACTTTATCTCTTGAAGATTTACATAAGCCTTTGCTATATAAACTCAGTGGGGTCCAAGGAATCTAAAATATTGTTTTGGGTTAAATATGATCTAATCCAGGATCAACTGAATATTTTGGCCCTGATGTTAATATCTTTTCCTAGTGTCTGGAATCTCAAATTCTTTATTCAGCGGTTCAAGTTGCATACACATTAACTTGATGAACTTGATAAGTTTTTATTCTAGTTGTTTGAGTCCACATGTAATATGGAACGCAGCCCTTTGAACTGGCTTCTGACTGTGCAAACCAGAAAAAGGAACAATTCAGTAACCAGATTAAAGATGCGATGTGGAACATACAATAACTACGCTTTAGAATTAAACCTCTTAAGGGCTGGTCAGATGCATCGAGCAGAAACTATGATCTGATGCCATCACACATTTCATAACGTAATCGTGCAATGACACACTTGCATAATGGCAGCTTTTGCATAATGAGACATGTAACATGCAGTTCCCAACCCTCATCTCATCATGCTTATAGAGGTGTAGTGGTGTGTGAGAAAGACCTTGAGACACAGAAAGAGGATGAAGAGAGGCTGCCTAGGAAATGATCAGATAAGAGAGGATACAACCCTCATCTACATTACAAAGAAAGAGACTCAGAAGGGATCCTCCAGAGGTGGTATTCAGCAGGTTCTGACCAGTTCTGGAGAACCAGTAGTGGAAATTTTGAGTAGTTCGGAAAACCGGTAAATACCACCTCTGGCTAACCCCGCCCCCATCTATTCTCTGCCTTCTGAGTCCCAGCTGATTGGGAGGGAATGGAAATTTTACAGTATCCTTCCCCTGCCATGCCCACCATGCCACAGCCACAGAACCGGTAGTAAAAAATATTTGAATCCCACCACCGCGACCCTCCTTAACTTCTCAGACTGAAAGCGCAATGGCGGGCGATTTATACTTTCAGACTTGCAAGATTCTGTTAATGTAGCTTTTACAATAAAGTAGGGGTAGCTCATCTGGTCTTTTTCCTGTCTGGTATAACTGGGAAGGCTGATGTCAATCTTGCAAATCTGAAAGTGCAAATCCCCCTCTGTCTCCTCTATATCCTGAGAAGCTAAGGAGGTTCCTTTCTGAGTCTGTTTCTCTGCCCATTTTGCAGCTGCAGACTATGCTGTCTCTTATCTGTTTGTTTCCTAGGCAGCATCTCTTCTCCCTGCTTCTCGGGGTCTTTCTCACATACCAATATAGAAGCTCATCATGATGGGTGCTAACTTGAGGAACAATTGTTTGCATTCTTCCTGCTTCCCCCCCCCCGAAATATGGACGCCCTAATTTTTGTAGGCAGTTCAGAAATAGTTTGACTCATTTTATTGATTTTGGGAAGGCCAGCTCTGTTAAGGAAGGTGAGGCATGGTGATGGAGTGATTCCTTGCAATGCAAGATGAAGTCTACAGAAAATGGCATTTTTTTCAGCCTACACAGGTAAGCAACTTGCTCAGAGGTAGCTCTTCAGGACCCCTGAACAAGCTTTTAAAAGTTATCCTGAGACCAGTTTGGTTAAATTGCAAGAAAGAACTCTAAGTGCCCAGTGATGCTTCTCAGCTATAACCTTCATTAACTTGGAGCCAGGATGGCGGTGTGGCTGGTTCCAAGACCCTCTTTAGTCAAACAACTCTTACTCAATTCGCGGTTCACCATATCTTTGTCACCCTAGCCATAATATAAATAAAGGTAAAGCTTCCCCTCGCAAATATGTGCTAGTCATTCCCGACTCTAGGGGATGGTGCTCATCTCTGTTTCAAAGCCAAAGAGCTAACGCTGCCTGAAGATGTCTCTGTGGTCATGTGGCCAGCATGACTAAATGCTGAAGGTGCACAGAATGCAGTTACCTTCCCACCAAAGGTGGTTCCTATTTTTTTACTTCTATTTTTTTACGTGCTTTTGAACTGCTAGGTTGGCAGAAGCTGGGACAAGAAACGGGAGCTCACTCCATTACGCGGCAATAGAGATTCGAACCCCTGAACTGCCGACCTTTCTGATCGACAATATCAGCGTCTTAGCCACTGAGCCACCGCATCCCAGCCGTAATATAGTGGGGTCTATTTTACAAAGCATGTTTTGTGAAGGTATCAATTACAGTTTGATCAACTCGGGCTAAGGGTTTCCCATTCTGAAGCACACGAGGTGAGAGTTCTTAGGCCATCTACCATAATCAAGGTCTGGGCATTTAAAGCAGGCATTTAATTGGGCTTCTGCATCTTGATTTGCTAGGATTGCTGTTATTAAATATCATTTATTAATTTGATTAGCTTATTGAACTTTTATCTGTTGTGTTTTAACTAGTTCTAAGCAGCCCAGTATCCTATAGCACGTTGTATAGAAATGCCTTGCTTGGCCTAAAGGGAGAAAAAGAGCAGATGGATGGGGGCAGCCCTTCCCTCTCATAAGCCTTTCCCCCAAAGAAATAGGGTTTGCACACAGATGTGTATATATATATACACACACACACACACACACAGATGCACACAAACAATTTTAGCATGTTGTGCAAATCCTGAAGCCTACACCTCTCTTTGGTTGTACCCTGCGTTTCTTCCACTACTTCTGTGAGAAGCTATGGAACGGAATGGAGAGTAAACAGAATAACAAAGTTGGAAGGGGCCTTGGAGATCCTCTACTCCAACTCCCTGCTCAAGCAGGACAGCCTATACCATTCCAGACAAATAGTTGTCTAGTCTCTTCTTAAAAACTTCCAGTGACGGAGCACCCACAACTTCTGAACTCAAGCTGTTCCACTGGTTAATTGTTCTCACCGTTAGGAAATTATTCCTTAGTTCTAGGTTGTTTTCCCCCTTGCTTACCTTCCATCCATTGTCTTGCCTTCTGGTGCTTTGGAAAATATGTTGACCCCTCAAATATTGGAACACTGCTATCATGTCACCCCTCATCCTTCTTTTCACTAGACTAAAGGTAAAAGTAAAGCTTCCCCGTGCACATATGTGCTAGTCATTCCTGACTCTAGGGGGCGGTGCTCATCTCCATTTCAAAGCCGAAGAGCCAGCGCTGTCTGAAGATGTCTCCGTGGTCATGTGGCTGGCATGACTAAATGCCGAAGGCGCACGGAACACTGTTACCTTCCCACCAAAGGTGGTTCCTATTTTTCTACTTGCATTTTTTACATGCTTTCGAACTGCTAGCTTGGCAGAAGCTGGGACAAGTAAGGGGAGCTCACTCTGTTACGTGGCACTAGGGATTTGAACCACCGAACTGCTGTCATTTCCTTTCTGATTGGCAATCTCACTTTCTTAGCCATTGAGCCACCTTGTCCCTATATTCTATATTCACTAGACTAGATCGACCCAATGCCTGCAACCATTCTTCATGTGTTTTAACCTCTAGCTCCCTAATAATCCTCCTTGCTCTTTTCTGCAGTCTTTCCTACAAACACAAACCACCAGGAGATAGAAGATGAGTCTCTTAGTAGCTCAGCTCATAAATGATAATGCAAGTGGCAGGAAATCTGGAGAGACAGATGTCCAATTATTCAACAAGGTCCCCACTTAATAAACTCAGTATGAAGAAGATGAGGACATTCTCTCTACACCTTGGAAGGTTCTGTCTTTCTCCCAGAATAGCATCTTGTAGGCCAGTGTTTCTCAACCGTGGTAACTTTAAGATCTGTGCTGGCTGGGGAACTCTGGGAGTTGAAGTCCACGCATCTTAACACCACAGGTGGAGGACACAGCTCTAGACTTTCTTGTTCTTGCTGTCTTGTTCTTGCCCAGTTTGGTAGCCAAACAAGAGCTGTTTGGGACCTGCAGCTCAAACACTGTTTCATTAGAAGGTGACCAGCAGATGGGCAACTGGAACCTCTGGCTCTTCAGGACCTCCAGAAATACAGGTAGTCTTCCATTTATGACCACAATTGAGCCCAAAGTTTCTGTTGTTAAGTGAGTTTGGCCCCATTTTGCAACCTTTCTTGCCACAGTTGTTAAGTGAATCACGGCAGTTGCTAAGTTAGCAAGCTGGTTGTTAAATGAATCTGGCTTCCCCATTGACTTTGCTTGTCAGAAGGTCACAAAAGGGGATCGCGAGACCTCAGGAGAGAGCGACGGTCATAAATATGAACCAGCTGCCAAGCATTTGAATTTTGATCACATGATCATGGGGATGCTGCAACTGTGAAAAGTGGTCAAATGCTTCATATTTTTCAGTTGCATTGTAAATTTGAATGGTCACTAGAAAACCTGATGTAACTCAAGGACTACTGTACATTTCTTAGTTTTAGAGGAGCAGGAATTTATTCCCCTGTGATCTTTTATGACATTTGTTATTATTTTTTCCATTGCCAACTTTAAAACAGTGGTTTTCAACTTTGGCAACCTGAAGATGTTCTTCTTTAGTGACCACAATTGAGACTGGCAATTCAGTCATTAAACAAATGATCACTAAATGAAACCATGATTGTTTTCATGGTCTCAGTTCAACTTTCTTTTGCCTGATAGACTTGCAAAAGCTGTAAAGGGATTGGTTGCAAAGTTACTTTTTCATCACTGCTGTAACTGTGAAGAGTTGCTAAAGCAGAACTCTCCTAAATGTTGTTACTGCACTCTTCTCATTGGTAGATGTTTCATGGGCTCAGGACTGATTTTTGTTTCAGATGCAGTTAATCCTCCAGTATCTTTATATCCAGATAAAACAATAATGCCCAACGCACTTTTTATTAACTAATGCTCCTTGTAGTGTTCCAGGATCTGGAAAGAGAAATAGTTCCTGTGGCAATACAGTGATTAGTAATTAGGTAACCAAGATTACTAACGTGGTGGCTCAGTGGCTGAGCTCGTCGATCAGAAAGGTTGACAGTTCAGCAGTTTGAATCCCTAGCACCGCGTAACGGAGTGAGCTCCCGTTACTTGTCCCAGCTTCTGCCAACCTAGCAGTTCGAAAGCATGTAAAAATGCAAGTAGAAAAATAGGAACCACCTTTGATGGGAAGGTAACAGCTTTCCGTGATCCTTCGGCATTGAGTCATGCCAACCACATGACCACGGGGACGTCTTTGGACAGTGCTGGTTCTTCAGTTTTGAAACGGAGATGAGCACTGCCCCCTAGAGTCGGGAATGACTAGCATGTATGTGCGAGGGGAACCTTTACCTTTAACCAAGATTAACCCTGACTTGTTCCTAATGAGAATGTGATGCACTTATTTCTTCTGCGTGTAAACGGAATGAAAAATGAATGCATGGTATGGTGTTCACAACCAAGATAGAAAAGAACTTCCGTAGCTCATTCCCAATGATCCATGATTATCCAGAACAGCTTCGCATCCTGACTCTGTTACTTTTTGGGTTATTCCGGTTACTATTTACTTCTCCTTATCGGCTTTAGCCAGCCTATTTTCTGTTTCTTCCCATTGTTATTCGGACTGTCTTTTTCTTTTCTTTGTCCCCTGATCATTTCAAGCACTCAAAATAGGTGCTATCCATCTTCTTCAATTTGCTCCCCTCTGGAAGAGTTAGAGGGAAGCACCCATGATTGCCCTCATGCCCCTTGGTTTGTTGGGAGCTGTGCTCCAACTCATATGAAGGACCTCCAGTTGAGAAAAGCATCTCTGCATCCTTTGAGAAATGTCCTGTTGCATTTTAGAATTTGGATTTCCTTGACGTGTGACTGCAATTGGGAGCAGAATGTTGTTGCCAAGCAAGGCGGTTGTTAAGTTGTGCCCGATCGTATGACCTTTTGGGCACAGATCAATGTAGTTGTTAAGTGAATCACACGCTCCCTAGGCGAATCCAGCTTCCCCCGTTGACTTTGCTTGTGGAAGCTGCTGAGAAGGTTGTAAAATAATAACCATATGACCCTGGAAACTGCAACCGTCATACACACATTGCCAAGGATCTGAATCTTGATCATGGGATTGTGGGAATGCTGTGATGCTCGTAAGGGTGAGAACCCATCAGAAACCACTCTTTTCAGTGTCATTGTAACTTCAAGTGGTTGTTAAACAAATGGTGTTTAGTGGAGAACTGCCGGGACCTGTATTACACATAGCCAACTCTTTATATTGTTTTATCACCTGCCTTTTAGTTAGTTTGATGCCCTGAACTTTCCAGAAGATCCAAGTGGGCAGTATTCTCTCCTCCAATGTCTTATTGACCACGCTGTAAAGTAGGTTGAGTGATTGAGTGACTGATCAAAATGACAGCAAGTTTCTGTCTCAAATTCACCCAGTTTTTGTCACCACAATATCAAAAAAGATGTTGAGACTCGACGGTGCAGTGAAGAGCAACAAAAATGATTAGTGGACTGGAGGCTGAAAATTGGAAGAACGGTTGCAGAAATTGTATAGTGAAAAAAAAAGGACTTGACATGATAGCAGTGCTCCAATGTCAGCACTGTCACAAAGAAGAGGGGGTCAAGCTATTCTTCAAAGCACCTGAAGGCAGGACAAGAAGCAATGGATGAAAAGTAATGAAGGAGAGAACCAACCCAGAACTAAGGAAATTTTTTTCCCAACAGTTATAACAATTAATCGGTGGCTTGTTTTTAGAAGTTGTGAATGCTCCATCACTGGAGGTTGTTAAGAAGAGATTGGACAGCCATTTGTCTGAAATGGTATAGGGTTTCCTGCCTGAGCAGGGGTTGGACTAGAAGACCTCTAAGGTCCCTTTACCAGTCTTTTATTCTGTTAAGTTTTAACACTGCCACCCTGGGCCTCATCAGGCAAATATGTTCATTTGTTTATTCCATCGGTTTGTACGGCTGATTAAGCCATACGTGAGGTTCACAAGGGAGTCTGAGCAGGAAACTATATTAAAATAGAATTAAAAGCCATTGCAACCAGCTATACAAAAATTACAGCATGAGTCAAGTTTCAAATGTTTTAGTTCTTACGTGCATTTTCCTTCCTCCCCCTCCTTAACGCAAATAACATCGGATAATTTGTAAAACAGTGTTTTATTTTTTTAAAATGTAACAAATGTGTTTTGAAAGGTCAAACGTCACCTTTCATCATTTTTCCTATTTTTAATATGTCTGCTTCTCAAACCAAAACGTTATTATATTAAAATTCTGTTCTCAGAATTGCTTTTTCTATATATTCCTCATTTGTTCTGATTTTTTTTTAAAAAAAGATTTTAGCGTACTGTTTTCCACAGCTGGCAAATTACGGAAATTGGGTAAAAGTGTTTTTTCTTTAGATAATCACACATAAACAGATTATCCAATCACAACAGAGACTTTTAAACTGGCTCAAAGTGGTATGAAATGGACTTTCTGATAAGTGATTTGGGGCGAAGAAGGAAAAAGACTGAGAAGCATTGCGTTAGCATATTTATAAACTCAATACATCAAGCATCACAGCAGATAAATAACCACTGGGCTTCTGAATTTCTCCTGGCTTTTAAGAAGGGGGTATAGTGTTCTGTTCTGAATGTAATTGCATTTTATGATTTGCATAAAGTACCAGTAGTTTAGGGATGTGGTGGCTCAGTGGCTAAGACGCTGAGCTTGTCAATCAGAAAGGTCAGCAGTTTGGCGGTTCGAATCCCTAGTGCCGCATAACAGGGTGAAGTCCTGTGACTTGTCCCAGCTTCTGCCAACGTAGCAGTTTGAAAGCACGTAAAAAATGCAAGTAGAAAAATAGGAGCCACCTTTGGTGGGAAGGTAACAGCATTCCGTGCGCCTTGGGCATTTAGTCATGCTGGCCACATGACCACGGAAACGTCTTCAGACAGCGCTGGCTCTTCGGCTTTGAAATGGAGATGAGCACCGCCCCCTAGAGTCAGGAATGACTAGCACATATGTGTGAGGGGAGCCTTTACCTTTACCTAACATTACACTTGGATACCTGGTGGCCAAATATCTACATCAAGTCACACAATCATGTCAAACATTTAATTATAGGTTGTGTTATTGGTTTTTTCCCCCCTCCCAGTAACAATTTGTTGCATTAAACTATTTCTCTTTTTCTACTGTAAAGGCTGATTAAAGACTGTAATAAAGATATTTGATTTGCTTTACAGGTAGTCCTCAACTTATGACCACAATTGAACCCAAAATTTCTATTGCTAAGTGAAACATTTATTGAGTGAGTTTGCCCCATTTTCTTGCTGCCGTTGTTAAGTGCTTTTTTTCCCCAAAAAGTCAACTGGACTTTCTTTGCGGGTTTTTTTTTTTTTTTTTTTGGAAAACATTTCACTTCTCCAAGAAGCTTTTCAGTTCTAAAAAACTGGGGGGAAAACCCCAAGAAACTCCAGTTGACTTCTGGAAAAAGCATGTTTGGCTCAAAAATGAACTGGAAGATTGAGAATCTCCATAGACAGTCACTAGAACTCTGGTTCTAACCTTGGGTTTCTGCTACTGCACCGTTCCTTGTGGACACTGTTCCTCTCAAAAGACAGGTTGATGCCAACCTTGTTGGCTTTTCAGAAGCTCTCAATCCATGGACCTGAGAGTGGGCTTGTTATTTAGAGCCTGTGATGTGGCTGCTACCTATTGAGATAGGTTTTATGTTTCCTATGTTGTTTTTTAAATACTGTAAGCCACCCAGAGTCATGGATTGGAGAATGGATGGCTGTGTAGATCCAACAAGTAAATAAATAACACAGTTTTGGGCTGCATCAACAGAGGGATAGAATCAAGATCATGTGAAGTGTTAATACCACTTTTTAAGGCCTTGGTAAGGCCATACTTGGAATACTGCATCCAGTTTTGGTTGCCACCATATAAAAAAGATGTGGAGACTCTAGAAAGAGTGCAGAGAAGAGCCACAAAGATGATTAGGGGACTGGAGAATAAAACATATTGCAGGAACTGGTATGTCTAGTTTAATGAAAAGAAGTGTTGAAAGAAATATCCTTCTGGGTTCGGCTCCAAGTGGGGAAAAAGACACTGGAGACATGGAGGCTGCTTGGAAAGATGGTTTTAAAGGTGGACAGGACCATATCACTTGAGTCCTGGGCAGAAAAGGTGATCACATGCTTCAGGGTTGGTGGAGAAGAAGAGAAGGAAGAGAAGAGGGTGAAGAAGGGCTTGCAGGGCTTTTTATAATCTATTCTGCCCCACCTATCTGTTTCCTGTTCCTGTGTAAGAAATGTATTCTGATTGGTTGCCAGACTCCCATGGGCCCGTGCAAGGACAATCCTCTAGGCTGAGTTTTGAATCCGGGTTTGGTTGAGTTCTCAGGTGCCATGTGGTCAGTTGAGTAAAAGGCAATATTATCCTGCCTTAATCCCATCACTCTGGAGCTGATGGGGAGAACTCTTTATTATGTAAAGTGGACTAGCTTGGCCTTCTTAATGGCCCATTGACAAAGTGGGGATGGGCCGGAAGCTGCAGGAATTTACTTTGTGTTTAAAATGTGTTTCTCCCTCTTTCACATCCAGGAAAATATAATATTCTGCCTTTTCAATATTTCCTAGGATATTTCATTTTTCTGGGAGAGGGCTGGGTGATAACTTCCTACAGAACGACTAGGGGAGACATGATAGCAGTATTCCAATATCTCAGGGGCTGCCACAAAGAAGAGGGATTCAAGCTATTCTCCAAAGCACCTGAGAATAGGACAAGAAACTCATCAAGGAGAGAAGCAACTTAGAACTGAGGAGAAATTTTCTGACAGTGAGAACTATTAACCAGTGGAACAACGTGCCTCCAGAAGTTGTGAATGTTCCAATAGTGGACATTTTAAAGAAGATGTTGGTTAACCATTTGTCTGAAGTGGTCTAGGATTTCCTGCCTAAGTAGGGGGTTGGACTAGAAGACCTCCAATGTCCCTTCCATCTCTGTTATTCTATTCTATTCTAAATGAGGAATGAGCAAGCAGTGAGTACTGTTGTTCTACAAAGCTCCCACAAGCAATAATGATCTGACTTACTAGTCAGATATGGCATCTTTTTCTTGAGTTCAACAGAAAGGTTAACCTGACAAAGGGACAGAGTGGGCTGACTACTGGTGACCTCTGAATCCCTCTGGCCTTGGGGTGGGGAGGAGGCCTATGTAGGCCACCTAAACTTGAAGGGGTCGGAGACCAAATCTGCTGTGCCAATTGGAATCTCTTTTCCACCTAATTAGTTAGCTCAATTTCTATAAGCATTTGAATTGCTGCAAGCTTTGAAGAAAGCAGGAAGGCTATAAATCAAAAAGCAAGTGTTAATTGTTCCCCTGCCGGGAGGTCTTCTTTCTCTTTTCTCTCCATCTGGTGAAAGGTGAAGGAAACTAATGTAGAAATGCACAAGAGTCAATACCATGAGCAAATTGGGACGGGTCTTTTCTTATTAGGCACATCTGGTGCCTGGACACCGGTTGGATTCCCGATCAGTTTTGTTTTCCATTTAAATCCCGGTCACGTTCTAGCTGTCCTGCTGTGCTTTCTATGGTTAGATGTTGGCATAGGCAGCACACTTTTTACTGGTTTCACTGGGTTTCGTAGGTGAGGAAATCAAGATAATCTGGGTTCCCCTTCCGCCCAAATTTCCAAAGCGTTTGCTATCTAAGGCAGTCTGTGTGGTCTGGAAAACGATTTGTTGATTGCAACCTTTCAGATTCTTAGTTCTCATCTTATGTTTGATGTACACTGAAGAAGAGGGATGATTTTAAAGCCCACAATTGCTAGGTTGTGTTCACACAGCATACTCAACTAGGGCAGGTACATAATTAACAGCTACATCGATGTTTAGCATCTGAACATAGAATAATAGGGTTGGAAGGAATCTTGGAGGTCTTCTCATTCAACCCTCTGGTTAAGCAGGAGACCCAGTACTGTTCCAGACAAATGTCTGTCCAACCTCTTCTTAAAAACTTCCAGTATTAAAGCTCCCACAACTTCTGGAGGCCAGCTGTTCCACTGGTTAATGTTTCTCACTGTCAGGAAATTTCTCCTTAACTCTAAGTTGGATCTCTTTGATGGATGGATTAAAGAATGGATCTTCCACCCATTACTTCTTGTCCTGAAGTATGAAACACAGCTCTGAGCAGCCTGGGAAGTGCTTACCCACCATGGCTAAACCTTTTCCAACCCAAGGACAAGCCGTGCCTTGATGATGACTAGTGAAATGTTACCGCATTCTTAAACAAACTTTGTTATTTTGCTATTTTATACCATTTAGGGTTATTTTGCTATTTTGTACCACGAGGTACATGGTGGCTCAGTAGCTAAAACACTGAGCTTGCCAATCAGAAAGGTCGGCAGTTCAGCGGTTCAAATCCCCTAGTGCCACATAATCGAGTGAGCTCCCGTTTCTTGTCCCAGCTTCTGCCAACCTAGCAGTTCGAAAGCATGTAAAAATGCAAGTAGAAAAATAGGAACCACATTTGGTGGGAAGGTAACAGTGCCCCCTAGAGTCGGGAACGACTAGCACATATGTGCGAGGGGAACCTTTACCTTTAGGTTTGGTCAATTTTTAGGTTATTGTTCCAGTGCCTTTAAACTGTGTTAAGATTATAGCTCTCAAAATGGTGAATCTTTCTTTTTTGTCCATGTTAGACTTTTGGGAGTTGTGGCCCTAACCCAAGGAGAGACTGTCCCCCTGTGCTGATTCTGGCCTTTATTTTCTACAGGAAAGTCCTTGGGCTTCCTGCAGCGTAGATAGATAATGCGATACGGTAGACAGAATCAATTGGGCTTCAGTTCCGGGAAGGGAAGTGACAGCGTAGAAGAGAATTAGCCAGATCTCTGAACGGAATCAGAAAGCTGATTCAAATTGGATGATTTGAAGCTGCCTCCACCTGTGCAGAACTGGCCTTATTACAAATCAACCCAGTATTAAATTGAAATAGGCCCAGATTGATTCCAAAAATCAATCTGAATCACTGACTGATTTTCCAAATCAAACCAATTATATGAATTGGATTTTTCCTCGTTTATCCAGGCCTCAGGCCAAAGATTGCCCCTTACCTTATTTTTCTTTGTCTAAAGGCAGCTGTTACGGTGAAAAACATGGATCGAGGCAATGAGCTGGAAAAACTGTTTGCTCTCTGTCCTATATCCTTGGGTTTGAATCCCTGGCCCACGAATTCCCTTTAATGCAGGGGTGTCCAAACTTGGCAACTTTAAGACTTGTGGACTTCAACTCCCAGCTGGGGAATTCTGGGAGTTGAAGTCCACAAGTCTTAAAGTTGCCAAGTTTGGACACCCCTGCTTTAATGCAAAGAGAAGCAGAAATGACAGATACTCCTACTGAATTTGCTCCTGGTTGCAGCTTTTTCTAGGCTGAATTATTTCTACTGTGGCATTTGAGCAACGAGGATCCTAGTTCAGCCTTATCATTGACTTGCAAAAGAGGCAGTCCTCAACTTAGGACCACAACTTGGGAGCCAGAATTTCTGTGACTGAGCAAGGAGGTTGTTCGACCTTGGATGCCAGGGTTGTTAAGCGAATCACTCCAGTTGTTAAATGAACCATGCTGCTATTACCAAATTTGGCTTCCCCCATTGAGTTTGCTTATTGGAAACCGAACTCGGAATGTCGCGAATGGTGATCACATGACCACGGGATGCTACAATTGTCGTAAATAGATGCCGGTTGCTAAGCACCTGAATTTTGATTACATAACCATGGGGATGCTGTGACCGTCATAGGTGCAAGGGGCTTCTGCAAGTCACTTTTTTCAGTGTTGTTGTAACTTCAATTGGTCATGAAATGAAGGATTGTAGCAATAGCAATAGCACTTAGACTTATATACCGCTTTATAGTGTTTTACAGCCCTCTCTAAGCAGTTTTTACAGAGTCAGCCTCTTGCCCCCAACAATCTGGGTCCTCATTTTACCGACCTCGGAAGGTTTGGAAGGCTGAGTCAACCTTGAGCCTGACGAGATTTGAACTGCCGAACGGCAGCCAGCAGCCAGCTAAGTAACCTGCAGTGCTGCCCTCTAACCACTGTGCCACCTCAGCTCAATAATTTAATAACTACCCTATAAACCCTTCATTTGTTTTCTTTTTATGTTACAAAAATATTTCTGCACTCATTTTATGTTATAAAAATATTTCTGCCCTCGTGTTATAAAAATATTTCTGCGCTAAGTTGACTGGGAACATGTTTGAATGATCTTACAGCTGAAAAAAAAATAATAATCTCAGGGTGAACAAAAAATGAGGAAGAAATAAAATCCATGCAAAACAGAAATTGCTTTTGCAAGAAATATTATACACATCTTTTCTCTCCTGTGTGGCATTCTAGGTGCACTTTTTCTTAGGAGAATAAAAAAACAATCTCTGTTCAGTTTAGTATTGATAGAACTACATTTTCTGAAATACAAGCAGTTCTTATCTTGAACTGCACTCTGATAGAAACGGTCCTCCCATGATTATTGGAAGTAAATTCTTCATTTGCCTGCAAATCCTGAGTGTCCCAAAGGTGCTTTTTCAAGAGGCAACTGGACTTTCTGGTTTTTCTTTGAAAATGTTTTGATTCTCACCCAAGTTGCTTGAAGAAGCTTCTTGGATGAGAAGTTAAATGTCTTCAAAGAAAAACCAGAAAGTCCAGTTGCCTCTTGAAAAAGCACCTTTGGGACAACCTTGGCCTGGATGACTGAGAATCTCCATTGATAAATCCTCTGAGTATTAGACCTTTGCATTACTAAATAGGATGGGTGAAGGAGCTCCTTCTCTTCTTGTAACCTTGGGCATTTTTCCAACCTGGTGTCTATTTAGATATGTTGATAGGATGGTTTCTTTCCCCAACTGATGGTGGTCCCCCGTTTCCACATGGCTGTAACATTGGCAGGCTGCTCTAGCCATGTGGACTTTATTTTTATTTATGTATTTACTTTTATCCTGTCTTTATTGTTTTCATAAATAACTCAATGTGGCAAACATATTTAATACTCCTTTCTCCTCCCACAACAACAACAGCCCTTTGAGGTCCATTGGCTGGGAGAAAGTGACTGCCCCAGGATCACCCAGCTGGTTTTGTAAGGTGAAACTAGAACTCATCATCTCCTGGTAAATGGCAAAAAGTTACTCAGCTGGCTTTCATGTCTAAGATAGGACTAGAACTTACCATCTCCTAGTTTCTAGCCTGGTGCTTTTTGCCTCTAGGCCATTGATGGCGAACCTATGGCATGCGTGCCACAGGTGACACACGGATCCCTCTTGGCAGGCATGTGAGCTGTGCGCTCCAGATCAGTTCCACCATGCATGTGCATGCGCCTCCCGCCAGCCAGCTGATTTTTGTGTCTCTGCCGCGCATGCGCAGGGGGCAGGGGGCATATGAGAGATTTGTGCATGCACAGAGTGGGTGGTCGGTGCAAATGTGCAGGGTTTTTGGGAGAGTGTGGCGGAAAGGTCCCGTCCCTCCCGTGGCCCATTTTTTATCCCAGGAGGCTTTAGGGAGGCTAGCTAGGCTCAAAATGGGGTGCGGTGTATGTGTGCGCTTGCCCGGGGGTGGGGGTCACACATGCATGCGCAGGGGGGGTGCAGGCTGGGTCACATGCACATTGCATTATGGATGTGGGCACGCACACACACTTTTGGCATGCAACGACAAAAAGGTTAGCCATCACTGCTCTAGGCCAAATTTCCTCCCCTGGGAATCATCTCCCTGCACTGGAAACAAAGCCCTCCCTTTACATGGGTTATTTTCTGCTTCTGGTGCAAAGGATCTCCTGGAGGAGAGCAATTCTCTTTCCCCAAACTTTGTTTACACAGGACAGTACACGGAGGGTACTATATTAATAACTCTTGTGTAAACTACCTACACAGTTGTCCTCTGAGTGCTGCTCCTTTTGTAGCTAAAATATTCCTAGGCCGGCTGAGATATTGACAGCCCTTGGGAGGACTCCAACTTTCTGAAAGACATACAAACTTGAGGAAAGACGCTGTAAGAGGGGAACGGGACTTCCAATTGCAACATTTTGCTGGAGAAGAACAACTCGTGCTATTTCTTCTCTTATTATTTTTGTGCAGTCCAAGCTGGTAGAAGGGGATGCCTGCGTTTTATTAAAATGTATGTGGGGTCTCTATGAATGTTTCCAAGCCCCAGAATCTGGCTGGGGGGGGGAAGGTGGGGAATCTCCTTATAACAGCTCTTAACCTGGAAGAGAATGAATGCAAAGCGAACACAAAGTTTGCTGCCTCGTCTAACGGACTCACCTGTTTTCTAGTTTTTATCGTGCCTGATCTCTTCAATAATTGCACCCCATTCAAAGACTCTCTTCATCCATTCCCATTTTTGCTTGTTGGGATGGTTGTCTTTTTTTCCTAAGTGTCCCCCAAGTTTAGCCCTTAATTGCTTGGAAGTGGGAGATGGTTGCAAGAAAAGAAACCAAGCACCTCAGCCCATTTTCTCCTTTTCCACCAGAAAATTTCATTAAGACAAGCCATATGAGAAGAAGGAAATTATGGGCTCTTTTTTAGATGGGGAATGTGTCCCTTCTTCCCTCCTCAGCCTGAAGATCTGTTTTCCGTGTTATTGGTGTGTGATTCATACCTATTTAGAGCAGTGGTGAAATTCAATTTTTTTTATACTGGTTCTGTGAGCGTGGCTTGATTGGCATGGCAGGGAAAGGATACTGCAAAATCCCCATTGCCTCCCCTGTCCAAGGAAAGGTTACTGCAAAATCTTCATTCCTTCCCCACTCCAGGGAAAGGATACTGTAAAATCCCCATTTTTTTTACTACCGGTTCTGTTGACTGTCTCTCTGCTGTGGTTTTGATAAAAAAGAGCTTTGTCGTTCCACTGATGAAAGTTGTGAATATGCTGAGAGGTAAAGGTAAAGATTCTCTTCGCACATATGTACTAGTCGTTCCCGATTCTAGGGGGTGGTGCAAATCTCCATTACAAAGCCGAAGAGCCAGCGCTGTCCGAAATCATCTCCATGGTCATGTGGCTGGCATGACTAAACACCGAAGAAGCACGGAACACTGTTACCTTCCTGCCAAAGGTGGTTCCTATTTTTCTACTTGCATTTTTACATGTTTTTGAACTGCTAGGCTGGCAGAAACTGGGACAAGTAACGGGAGCTCACTCCATTATGTAGCACTAGGGATTCGAACTGCCGAACTGCCGAGCTTTCTGATCAACAAGTGCAGCGCCTTAGCCGCTGAGCCCTGTGTGCTGAGAGAGGCACCCTGAATGAAATCAACAAACGAGTCCAGCCTATTTCCTTTGGTTGCATCAAGCAATTGCCCTGCTTGCTTCTTCCCAGGGTCCTTTGCAGATGTTATAGCGGTAGTAATCCTTCATACATGTTGAAAACAGAGCTGTGTCATCTGCTGTAACGGGAAAGTGGCACCTCCTTTCAGACGAAGGGGATTCTTGAAGAGGTCTCTCAGAGTTGCATGTTGCTTTGTGAGCTGAAATGGTCAATTGTTATGGATACCCCTTTAACCTGATGTCAACTCTTATATATGTGTTAGGATGCACTCAGCAGTCTTGGAGATAAAACTATCCTTCCCTCATCCTTTCAGGAAAACTGAAGCTGCCGTGTAGGAGGAAGAAGGCATGGCTGTGGTTTCCAACTACTTACTATCTGTTTTTCCTATCTTTTCATAATCCTTTTGTTAATGTTTGCAGAACAGCAGCCACTTAAAAATCGCTTAAGTTTTAAGCACCTGGATCTTTCATTGCTCTACAAAAAGATCAGTGGGAAAAGGGCTCATTTTAATCCTCAGCAGGAATTGGGTCACCCCGCTTGTCTGTTTCTCCAAAATTTGGAACGTTGGTTCTGGCCCATTTCTAGGAACCTGGGCCTGCGTGGCTTTGGTGGACTCTGTTTCTGGACAGCTTTCTCAATCATGCACTGCCTTGAACTAAGCTATGTTTCTCTGAAGTAAGATTTATAGTTAAAGGGTTGACGGCAGTGACAAATCACAGTGCTTAATTGTAGCCAAAAGCAAACATGCCTCATTATGGCTTTCTGTGATACATGAACACAACTCTAGAATGGCGATTGGGTCAGCGGCTAGCAGCATTTGGGCAGGCTAGGTCAAGATATCACAATGCTACTTTATCTTGTAGGGTATAATAACAGAAACTTGATAGGCTGCCAATGTTTCTCTTTGCCCCTCTTATGCCAAAGAAGTGTTAGAGGGATGCGGTGGCTCAGTGGCGAAGACGCTCAGCTTGTCAATCAGAAGGTCGGCAGTTCAGCGGTTCAAATCCCTAGTGCCGCGCAACGGAGTGAGCTCCCATTACCTGTCCCAGCTTCTGCCAGCCTAGCAGTTCGAAAGCATGTAAACAATGAAAGTAGAAAAATAGGGACCACTTTTGGTGGGAAGCAGGGGTGGGTTCTAGCTGGCATTACTGCCAGTTTGCTCGTAGGCGCTCTTTGCGTGTGCGCTATGGATGCAGTTCAAGGGAAATTGTTTAGAGTTCTGCATCCGCAGAACTCTAAACAAAGATGGCTGTGGTGATGGTGGCAACCAGGGAACCAGTTCGGGGGCGTGGCCAGCCTGGGTCACTGCCGGTTCAGTGACCCAGGCTGACCCACCAGTTCGGCCGAACTGGTAGGAATCCACCTCTGGTGGGACAGTAACAGTGTTCCATACGCCTTCGATTTTTAGTTATGCTGGCCACATGACCACAGAGACAGCGATGGCTCTTCAACTTTGAAATGGAGATGAGCACCGCCCCCTAGAGTCAGGAATGACTAGCAGGTATGTATGAGGGGAACCTTTATACCAAAGAAAACCAAGGTGGGGTTATTTTGAGTCTCTTTCTCACACATTTCCAGGACTGAGCTGTCATTGTTTTCCTCCCTATCAGCTCCTGCATTCTACGCCGTCTTCTACAGCCTTGGTTTAACACTGGAGTGTGGTTTCAGGAGAGGATGGGGGAGGGGGGGGCTCTCAGCTGTGACCTCTGTCTTCTGAGTCGTTGCCTTTTTCTCAAAGCATGCTTGCCTTGGTTTACCCTGGTTATTATAATATTCTGCTAGACCAAAGGGAGAATTTCAGGCTTCCTCTTGCTTCAATATAGCGGCGGAAAGCAGCGGGTGCCCAGCATGATGTTCTGAGGATGGCATCAGCGCGGAGGCCTGTGATCTAGAGGTTGTGCCCAGCTCCAGATTCAAACAGTGCAGAGGGAGGTAGTCAAACTCTTGGGTGTCTGCATCCCCATTCTCGAGAAGCTAAAATAAAAAGCTGCGTTGTCAGCAGGAAGCGCCATCAGAAGGGAACGTCTCCCCCACCTTCCCCCAGCAGTGAAACTCTGTGTGTGTGTGTGTGTGTGTGTGTGTGTGTGCTGGTGAGTGAGGATAGAGAAAGTTGGGGAGACGCAGAGCCTCCCTGTGCTGGGTTGGTGTACGTTACGATAATAGCAGGATGCTTAATTATAAAGAGCCACCTGGCAGCTGGGCTGCTAGAACTATGACAAATGGGGCTCAGAACCTCTTTGGAAATAGTTACGAAAACTCTCGTTCTCCTGCATGCCAGGGAAATGTGTTGGGATGTAATTGTCCCACTCTTGCAACTTAATAAAAGGCAGTGGATGAGCAGAGAGAGGGGGGATGGTGTAGGCAACAGGGGGATGGAGAAAGCAGAGGTTGTTGCTGTGTGCTAGAATGCATGCTTTGCACGCAGGTGGCTCAGGGTGGAGCCCCGTGGCGTCCGCTCTTTCGAAAGGGCTTGGGATGGCAGGGAAGCCACTTCACCAAGATGTCAAGTGCCACTTGGATGCATAAAGCAAGAGGCTCGCTTGGTTGGCGATCTTGCAAAGAGCACCGGGTTCACATCCCACTTGTGAATCGTGATACTGAAGATTGTAGGATTGTGCGCAGCTGGGCTCTAGCAAGAATGTGTGTTGCTGGCGACATCCACGTCGATCTGAGTTGTGCTGCACTTAAAACGGGGTGGCCTGAAAAACGGAATTCTACAATTGTTGACTAAATTGTGAAGTTTGTTGGCTTCTGCTGCCTTGTTATGTGCTCGTGGGGTTTCAGTGGGGAAGTAGTAAATAACAGAAGATGCTGAAGGTAGGCTGATTGCTTGTTTGGATACACCAGGAGGTGTTTTTTGTCCACTTTAAATTGCATCCTCCTAGCTATGAACACTAGAAACTTAGAAAAGTGAACATGAAATCTCTTCAGAATGTCAAGGAGATGGGCTGCTGGGGGTTTGCAGGGGTTCGGGAGAACCTCTAGCTAAGATTCTGCACAGTTCAGAGAATCCCCAAATCCCAAATCCTGGCCCTGCCCACCCCACCCCTCCCAGAAATTTCCACACGACCTGTTTGGGATGCAGGTAAGTGCAAGCGCATGCAGAGGCTTTGGGAGGGTCTACTGGAAGTTTGTTTCCAGCCTCCAGAGGGCCTCTGGAGTCTGGGAAGGCCATTTTCACCCTCCCCGGGGCTCGAGGACAATCTCTAGAGCCCAATGGTCCCTGAGGTCCGAAAGGTTGGTGAGCCCTGGTATATAGTCTTGGCTAGGAAAGCCTCCTTAAGTGGCTCTCATTGTAGGAGGAAACCCTTGTTGGTCCAGGAGAGGTACCTTTACCTTTATTTACCTTTATTTCGATTTTTATACCGCCCCCTCTCCCCAAAGGGACTCGGGGCGGTGTACAGTCAAATGAAATAGATAAAATGGACTACAAACATGCAAACATAAAAACATAGAAGAGGAGGCAAGAGGAGGTAAACAAGGTTGTGCCAGAGATTTCCAAAATTTCTTGTGTTGCAATGCCCTTAATATCTCAGTATATTTGCCTGATTCTAGGGGCCGGTGTGTTCAAAGCAGAAAAGCCAGCGCTGTCTGAAGGCATGACTAAATGCTGAAGGCACATGGAAAACTGTTACCTTCCCATCAAAGGTGGTTCCTAATTTTCTACTTGCATTTTTACCAGGCTTTCGAACTGCTAGGTTGGCAGAAGCTGGGACAAGTAACGGGAGCTCACTCCGTTGGGCGGTACCAGCAATTCGAACCGCTGAACTGCTGACCTTTCTGATTGACAAGCTCAGTGTCTTAGCCACTGAGCCACCGCATCTGCGAAACTTGAGATTGAATATAGAGATCCAGTTAATTCTTTCCTGTTCTTTCCCCTGAGGTCAGAATTGCTTTCATTTCGTTTGCTTGTTCTCCTTGGACTTTCTCCCTGGAGCTCAGCACGGTATCTCAGCATGGCTACCTAGGCAGTGCTATGCTAAGGCAATCTTCCCACAGTTGGTGTCCTTCAAAATATGCTGGGCTAAGATTCTCTTTTTCGGCACAGCAGCACAGTTCTTTGTCTATGGGCTGGGAGCTGGGTGACCTGGCATCTGAAGGGTGCCAGGTTGGGGACGATGACTAAAGAAGGAGAAGTGTTGTTTTACCTTCACCAATGTTATCTTAGTGCCTGATAAGACTTCAGCCCGAGTTTCTCCAATCATTCCTGCTAGCATTTCAAGCTGATTGGAAGGTCAAACATCTCCCAAAAGGAGTGTGGAGAAAGATCCTGAGAAGAGATTATAACTGGACAGAAGTAGAACAAAAAAATGGTGAAGCATAAACTATGCAGCTTCCTGCAATCTTTCCTCCTCCAAACTATCGGAATATGATCCCTATTTGCTCCAGTCAGCTAATAGGGATGGAGGAGAGGAAAATCTTTGACCTTAAGCTTTCTGACTCTTACCTGCATCATCAATGTTTATGTTTTCCTACCTTCCTTTCAATATGTCTATAGCAGCCATCACCAACTGATGGTCCATGGAGATCACTGGTGGTCCACGAGAAAATTTTGGTGGTCTGCAGAAAAATTAGCATTTTTGCATTTTTTATATTGCACTAAATCAGGCATCCTCAAACTACGGCCCCTGGGCCGGATACAGCCCACCGAAGCAATTACTCCCGCTCGCTTAAGGGATGGGGTCCTTCAGGCACTTAGCTTGGCTACCTGTTTAGTAGCTCCAGCCCTTCCATCCCTCCCTCTCAGCCGAGCTCCTCAAAAGACAGAGTTTGCAGGGGGGCAATCTGGCGCCCGGGCTGGCTACAAGACAAACATTCATTCTTGGTAGTATTTGAGATTCCTAGCTGCAATGGACAGCAAGATTAGGGTTGACCGCGGGCACTTCTCTCCCCTTCAGGCAGCTAGGCTAAGTGCCTGAAGGACCCCATCCCATCCCTAATTCATATTAGTGGTCCACAAGATTTAAAATTATGAATTTAGTGGTCCCTGAGGTATGAAAAGCTGGGGAGTCTATAGTCTTGGCCAGGAATGCCTCCTTAAGTGGCTCTCATTGTAGGAGGAAACCCTTGTTGATCCAGGAGAGCTAAACAAGGTTGTGCCAGAGATTTCCAAAATTTCTTGTGTCACAATGCCCTTAATATCTCAGTATTTTTTTCCAAGATGCCACTAGGCAGGAATCTCCAAACTTGGCAATTTTAAGACTTGTGAACATGCATGGCTGGAATTCTAGAAGCTGAAGTCCACAAGTCTTAAAGTTGCCAGTTTTGGACACCCCTTCACTAGAGGTTCTTTCACTGTGCACCAAAGTGCCTTGGGGACAGTTCAAATAATTCTGGGATGCCAGGACCCACAATTTGGGGAGTCTCTGGGCTTATGCCTTTCAGAAAATAAAGTTTTCTGCTTTTCTTTTTTCTTTTTTTCCCAAGAAGATTTTTTTTTTAAAAAACATACCCTTAATTTGGATTTAAAACTTCTTTCAGTAAGGATCGAAGAAAATTCACCTGGTGGTATAAAACCTGATGATATGAAGATTCCTAATAGGTGACAGGTGGGACGCAGTGGCTCGGTGGCTAAGACGCTGAGCTTGTCGATCAGAAAGATCGGCAGTTCGGTGGTTCGAATCCCTAGCGCTGCATAACAGAGTGAGCTCCCATTACTTGTCCCAGCTTCTGCCAACTACCAGTTCGAAAGCACGTAAAAAATGCAAGGAGAAAAATAGGGACCACCTTTGGTGGGAAGGTAGCAGTGTTCTGTGCGCCTTCGGTGTTTAGCCATGTCGGCCACATGACCACAGAGACGTCTTTGGACAGCTCTGGGTCTTCGGCTTTGTAACACTTTAACTTTAACTTTATTTAGATTTATAAACCACTCCCTCTCCCCAAAGGGACTCAGGGCGGTGTACAGTCAGAGTAAAAAACACCATACATACATATAGATAGAGGAGGCAATATACAAACTGTACAGTAAAATAAAATTAAGAACAATGTTAAAATCAACCCCTAAAATCTACCCCAAAATTAAAAATAATTAAAAATAACTGCCAGGAGGATAAGAATAGAACTATTTAGCGGAGAGACTAAAAAGATTACTAAATGATTACATACACCCAGATCAAAATGGATTTCTCCCAACAAGACAAATTAGAAATAATACCAGAATAATTGCTAATATCTTGGAGTACTATGAGGTGCATACAGAGAAACAAGTGGCACTTGTATTCCTGGATGCACAGAAGGCATTCGATAATTTAAATTGGCAATACATGAAACAACAAATTAAAAATATGAATCTAGGAAATAAATTTGAAAAATTAATAGAAACAATATACTCCACCCAAAAGGCAAGCATACTATTGAATGGGGAGAAGACAGAGTCTTTTGAAATAACGAAAGGAGTGAGACAAGGCTGCCCACTATCACCTCTGCTTTTTATTCTGACGCTAGAAAGCCTTCTGATACGAATTAGAAAAAACCAGGAAATAAGAGGAACCAAAACTAAAAAGGAAGAATACAAAATACAGGCCTTTGCGGATGACCTAGTATTTATCATAGAAGATCCATTAGAAACAGGGAACAGGTTAATGCAAGAACTAGAAAAATATGGAGATGTGGCAGGACTAAAAATTAATAGAGAAAAGACTAAAATAATAACCAAAAATTTGAAGGAAAAACAGAACAAAGAATTAGAAAAAACAATAGGACTCCAGGTAGTAAAGAAAGTCAAATATTTAGGAATATGGCTAACTGCAAAGTGCTCAACCATAAAAGAAAATAATTACACAAAATTAGTGCAACAAATAAAAAAAGACCTAGAATTATGGGGGAAACTACAACTATCGCTATTAGGGAAAATAGCAACTATAAAAATGAACATACTACCAAGAGTCCTATATCTATTTCAAACGATTCCCATAAAACTAGAGAAAACTTTTTTTACTGAATTGAATAAAATAATACTAAAATTCATCTGGCAAGGGAAAAAAGCTAGGATAAAACTGAAAGCATTACAGGACGATAGAAGCAGAGGTGGTATGGGACTACCTGACTGGGAACTCTACTACAATGCAGCAGCACTAATTTGGATTAAAGATTGGATAAATCTAAAAAACAAAAGAATATTAGCAATAGAAGGCCACGACCTACAAACAGGATGGCACTTTTTCTTATGGGAAGAGAGTAAAAAGAAGCAAAAATATTTCCATAGACATTACATTAGAGAAGCATTAATTCAAGTCTGGAATAAAATTAAAGCAAAACACTATATGAAAATACCGGCATGGCTTTCCACCATGGAAGCCATGATACACCCCAATACGCTAGATTTATCAAAAATGGTTAGATATAGTGAAATATTAGATAACCAGGGGAATTTGAAAACGAACCAAGAACTAAAAGAGAATAATATCAATATAGATTGGTGGCCATACCTCCAAATACAATCAAGATATAAAAAAGATATAAAAGAATATGGAATATATACGGAATTGCAACAAATAGACAAAATCTTAACTGGCCCAGAAAACAAATTTATAACGAAAATGTATAAATATTTGTTAGAAATAAACTTAGAAGAAGAAATAGTTAAAGGATGTATGATAGCATGGGCCAAAAATTTTGGTTATAACATAGATCTAGCGGATTGGGAAAAAATTTGGAATATAAATTAACGAGATCAGCGACACTGAAAGATAATATATATAAAATGTTTTATCGTTGGCACCTACCACCAACAAGATTAGCAAAAATGTACCCAACACTGAAATCGATATGCTGGAAATGTAAAAAAGAAGAAGGGACCTACTACCACATGTGGTGGACATGCCCGGAATCGCAAAAATACTGGAAAAGAATCTGGAAGTGGGTACAAGAAATTACGGGGGAACAAGTAAAGTATAAACCTGAAACCTTTTTATTAGGAATAATTAAAGGGAACTATACAAAAAAAATTAAATATTTACTAACACATATATTAACTATAGCTAGAATTGCCTTCGCCCAATGCTGGAAGCAAAACAATACACCGCCAGATGAATTAGTGATAAAAAAAACTTTGGAGTGCGCAGAGATGGACAAACTAACTCAAAAATTACAGGACAAGGAAGAATCGGAATACTACGAAATTTGGAATAAGTGGTATGAATGGTTGGATAATAAGAAAAACATTTAAGCCGAAAACAATATACATAAATAAACATAGAACTGTATATAAAAATAGGTAAATATGTTAAATATCATAAAAATGTATAGATAAAATGACATAAGGATTGTAATATATGGTAAAGAGAGGAAAACATACATAGATACGACGATGTAACATTGTACAAACTGTTGATATAAAGAGTGTAATATGTGATAAAAAGACAAAAACAATAAAAAATTATTCTAAAAAAAAAAAAATAGAACTATAGATGGGCTAGGCCAGCTAATTGGAACAGGTGGGTCTTGAGTTTCTTACGGAAGGAGCGGAGGGTCAGTAGTGGTTCTAATATCGGGGGGGGGAGGTCATTCCAGAGGGTTGGGCCCATCACAGAGAAGGCCCTACTCCTGGGTGCCGCCCGTTGGCATTGCTTGGTGGACGGCACCCGGAGGAGTCCCTCCCTGTGAACAGAGATGAGCACCGACCCCTAGAGTTGGGAACAACTAGCACATATGTGCGAAGGGAACCATTGCCTTTAGTAGGTGAAAAGCAGTTAACAAGCAATTTCTGAAAGTGATTATAAGGGGAAGTATGCCAATACTGTATCCATATAGCTGCTGTCTGTGGTTTGAACATTACTTTCTCTTTCAAGAGCTCTGAACAGACTGGACACATCTCTTTTCATGAGAAGAAACTGTTTGGCTCATTATGACTGATCTCAAGTCCTCTCCTTTCCCAGAGAGGAATCTCAACAACCTGATCTATTCACTGACTCTTCATTCCACCATGGTCCTTGCTTCTGCAGTTTGCCATTTCTTTCCCAGAAGTGTCTAAGAGGCTCCTCTTGATTTATACCTTGTTTCAGTTGGTGGAGTTACAGTGAATTATTGTTTGAGTTTGCACACCATGACTGGACTATTCTGTTTTGCTGCAACCATGCTCTTCAAATTTTTACTGGATTATGACATCTTCAGCACAGACCCTAAGCCCCGACGACGAACTCTTTTAACACTTTATGTATTTAAGGTCAGACCTGATCCTACTGCGAGAGTCCCCCCTCTCGCAGGTGTGGCCCTCCGCCCTTTCGAGGGCCCACCTTGATGACGGATTTATTAATCCCGAGAGGTGGAGGAAGCGGAGACTCAGGGGGTTTTTAGTCAGTTGTTTTTTAAAAATTTGTAGGGGTGGGGTCTCAGGGGTTGTGGGGCGGGTGGGTCAGATCAGGAGCGATGTGAGAGCCGGGCCCCCAGGTGTGGTCGCGAGCAGAAGGGGCGGAAGGGAGGAGGAGGGGGAGGACATCATTCCTATACAGGGCTCTTTAATTCCAACGGTCGCAGGGAGGGGCAGATACGAGGACAGTTTAAGAACTTACAGTCGGTTGGGAGACCGTGGTTGCTGGTTACACCCGGTCGCTTGTACCAACCCCCGCGTTCTAGGTGGTCAAGAGTTACAGACCCAAGGCCTGAGGCTGTTGTTATGCAATGCGAGGTCCACTGTTAACAAGGCCCCCCTCATTCACGATCTAATTTTAGAGGGGGAGCCGGACCTCGCGGGAATAACGGAGACCTGGTTGGGCCACGAGGGAGGTCTTCCCCTCGTGGAAATGTGCCCACCAGGCTACCGAGCATTTCACCAGCCCCGGGCCCAGGGAAGGGGCGGCGGGGTGGCAGCAATTATTCGGGAGGATTTAGAGCCGAGGGAGTCTACTGTGCCACAGACGTCCGGATGTGAATCCCTTGTTGTGAAATGGGGGCCTGGGAGACAGTTGGGCCTGCTGATAGTATACCTGGCTCCTCGCTATACATCAGCGGCCCTGCCTGAACTCCTCGAGCTGATCGCATCGGTGGCGGTTGAGACCCCCAAACTTTTAGTGATGGGGGATTTTAACCTGCCATCGATGGGAAAAGCATCAGAGGGGGTTTGGGAGTTCATGGCTTCCATGACAGCCATGGACCTGACTCAAATGATTCAGGGCCCAACACACGAGGGAGGACACACTCTGGACCTTGTTTTTGTCTCTGGCCAGTGGCTGAGTGATCTGGGAGGAGGGGACTTAACCATCACTCCCCTGTCATGGTCAGATCACTCACTCCTTCGTCTTGACTTCCCTGGTGCTACTTCCCGCTGCGGGGAGGCGGAACCGGATAGTTCCAGATGGTTCCGCCCCAGGCGCCTGATGAAACCTGATAGGTTCCAGACGGAGCGTGGGCCACCTCCTGTAACCTTGACCCGCCCCCGGGTAGAGGACCTGGTAGTTGCGTGGAATAATGCAACTACCGGGGCCTTGAACCGGGTGGCGCCTTTGCGGCCTCTCCGGCGGCAACGATCCACACTAGCCCCTTGGTTTACCGAGGAGCTAAGGGTGATGAAATGCCGCAAGAGACGTCTCGAGAGTCGTTGGAGATCCTCTCGCTCCGAATTTGATCGAACACAGGCACGAGCCCATTTAAGGACGTACCTTGTGGCATTGAGAATGGCCAAACGCCAATATTGTGCCACTCTCATTGCATCCGCGGAGAACCGCCCTGCCGCCCTGTTTCGGGTGTCCCGCTCCCTCTTGTTTCAGAGGCCACGGGAGGCCCCCCTACAGGGCAGGGCAGAGGAATTTGGTAAATATCTGCAGGATAAAATCGCTCAAATCCGGAGAGATTGGGTTCCTGTCAGTGATCCAATGGAGACGTCCATGGCGAGTCTTGAGGAATCGATCTGGGAGGAGTTTGACTTGGTTGCCATCGAGGATTTGGACAGATTGCATGGACGACTGCAACCCACCACATGTTTATTGGACCCGTGCCCCTCCTGGCTTGTACTGGCATCCTGGGAGGTTACACGAGACTGGCTCCTGGGCCTAGTGAATGCTTCGCTGAGCGAGGGGTCTCTCCCGGCCGCCTTGAAAGAGGCGGTGGTGAGACCCTTGCTCAAGAAGCCTTCCCTGGACCCTTTGGAGCTGGCCAATTATCGTCCTGTCTCCAACCTTCCCTTTTTGGCGAAGGTTGTAGAGAGTGTGGTGGCTTCTCAGTTCCCACGACATCTGGAGGAGAATGATTATCTAGACCCGCGCCAGTCCGGCTTCCGCCCTGGTCACAGCACGGAGACGGCCTTGGTCGCGTTGGTGGATGATCTCTGGAGGGCCAGAGATAGAGGTTGTTCCTCTATCCTGGTCCTATTAGACCTCTCGGCGGCTTTTGATACCATCGACCATGGTATCCTGCTGTGCCGGCTGGAGGGGTTGGGGGTCCGGGGCACCGTTTTGCGGTGGTTCGGCTCCTACCTTTCTGACCGGACGCAGCGTGTGTTGGCAGGAGAAGAGAGGTCGACCCTACGCCCCCTTACTTGTGGGGTGCCACAGGGGTCGGTCCTCTCGCCACTCCTGTTCAACACATATATGAAGCCTCTGGGTGAGATCATTCGTGGTTTCGGGGTGGGATACCATCTGTACGCTGATGATACTCAGCTGTACTTTTCCACCCCGAACCACCCCAACGAGGCCATCGAAGTGATGTCCCGGTGTGTGGAAGCCGTACGGATCTGGATGGATGACAACCGACTCAAGCTCAACCCCTCCAAGACGGAGTGGCTGTGGGTACCAGCTCCCCGGTTCAGCCAATTAATTCCATCATTGGCCATCGGGGGCATTCAACTTGCCCCCGTGGAGCGGGCGTGCAATTTGGGCGTCCTCCTGGATGCCCGGCTGTCCATGGATGACCATGTGACAGCCGTGGCAAGGGGGGCGTTCCACCAGGTTCGCCTGGTGCACCAATTGCGCCCCCTACTGGACCGGGACGCCTTACGCACAGTCACTGATGCGCTGGTGACGTCTCGCTTGGACTACTGTAACGCTCTCTACATGGGGCTTCCCTTGAAATGCACTCGGAGGCTACAGTTGGTCCAGAACGCAGCCGCGCGGGTAATTATGGGGAGTACTAGGTACTCCCATGTGACACCGTTCCTGCGCGAGCTGCACTGGCTTCCTGTGGTCTATCGGGTGCGTTTCAAGGTTTTGATAACAATCTTTAAAGCGCTCCATGGCTCAGGACCTAGTTACTTGCGGGATCGTATTCTGCCCCATACATCCCTGCGACCAATTCGCTCGCACAGAGAGGGCCTCCTCCAGGTGCCGTCCACTAGACAGTGTCGGGGGGCGGCGCCTAGGAGTAGAGCCTTCTCTGTGGCGGGCCCAGCCCTGTGGAATGACCTCCCTCTTGATATTAGGAATACCTCTGACCTCCGCTCCTTTCATATTAAGCTTAAGACCCACCTATTCCAAGCAGCTGGCCTGGCTCAACTTTGATCTAACCATATCGCTCCTGACGGGTTTTTAACTGGGTATTTTAATTATATTTAATTATCTAGGGGTTTTTAAATACTGTATTTTAATTGTTTTATTTATCAGCCGACCTCCTCCCTGTGTGTGTGTCTCGGTATATGTCTCTGTTATATGTTTGTTTTGTCCACATATTTATTTCATATGTTTCATTGTATGCCGCCCCAAGTCCTTCGGGAGAGGGTGCGGCTAAGAAATAAATATTTATTATTATTATTATTATTATTATTATTATTATTATTATTATTATTATTATTATTATTATTATTACCCCATCGCTTAAAGAATAAGCCCATTTGCCTGACTGTTCATAGTGAAGTCAGTGACTCACAAATTACCCAATGCCATTCTAATGTACTTTGTAAATTTGGATAAGGAGGAGACAGGCCTGTACTCCATAATAAATAAACTAGGCTAAACTAGGATTGAAGTTCATGTATTGTGGGAATCAGGCTACTGTGTTGCACTGTATTGTATGTTGTGTGGACCAGGTTATCACATTAAGCTATAATGTCTATGGAGATTCTCAATCATCCAGGTCATGGTTGGACTTTCTTTTTACTTGAAGACATTTCACTTCTCATCTAAGAAGCTTTTTCCGTTCTGACTGAATGGTGGATCCTTCCATTCTTCACCATTCAAGTAGAAGATTCTTGGATGAGAAGTGAAACATCTTCAAGCAAAAACAAAGAAAGTCCAGTTGCCTTTTGAAAAAGCATCTTCGACATTAAGCCACAATATCTTTGTTTTGGCATAGTGTATTATGCGAACGCAACAATTAGTGTAGTGGTTAAGTCACCAGGCTAGAAATCAGGAGACTGGGAGTTCCAGTCCTGTCTTGTCCACAAAGCCAGTTTGGTTCAGTCCCTCTATCTCACAGCCCAAGGAAGGAGGAAATGGCAAACCACTTCCGAAATCTTGCTAGAAAAATTGCAGGAACTTGTGGTCACCAGCTGTGAAGATTGTAATGACGCAGGACTTGAAGCCAGGAGATCTTGAGTTGGTTTACACATGAAGCAAATTAGGTGACTTTGAGCCAGTCACTCTCTTTCAGCTCTAGGAAGAAGAGGGCAAACCACTTCCAAGAAAACTGGTCCAGAATTAAGACTCTCAAACAGTGGTGAAATTAAAAAAAATTCCCCTACTGGTTCTGTGGGTGTGGCTTGGTGGTAATGTGGCTGCACTCACACACAATGTAAAAACAGCTGGACTTCACACAAAATGACCCCTGCAACAAACTGAGCTCTCTGTGACTCATAGAGACCTCAAAAACCAACTATCACACTTTACACAAAAATAACACAAAAGCTGCACAACTGACTCACACACAGCGTAAAAGCACACAAAATGGCCCCTGCAACAAGCAGGAACCTCGCAGACAATCCGGCAGAGCTGATTGTCGCACAGCTGATCATCAGAACTTTTAAAAAACTTTTAAAAAGCGTTTTTCTTTTACTGGTTTGGGCGAATAGGTAGTAAAAATGCTTTAAAAAAGTAAAAAAAAAAGTTCCAGCAATTGGGTGGCATAGCTGATTGTCACACAGCTGATTGTTGGAATTTTAAAAAAAACTTTTTAAAAGCATTTTTTTTTACTACCGGTTTGGGTGAAGTGGACCAGACCGAACCATCAGCATTTCACCCCTGCTCTCAGATACAAAAGCCCAGACACAACCAGGGTTGAACTGTTGCATAAACCCAACCCCCATGTACATGTTGATTAATTGGAAATAAGCCGGTTGTCACCTTCTTTTCTGCCCTTCAGGTCAACTATACTCCCCATCTCTTGGCCCGGCATTGAAAGTTATGTAACTAGTGGAAAAGAAATCTCAGACCCAAAAAGCAGATGAATCCTGCCCTTGTGTTGAGTGTCTACAAAAGTTTTCTTTTCCCCGTAGCCACTTGAAGATGCGTGGAGTTCAATTCTCAGAATTCCCAGAGAGGCTGGGAAATTCTGGGACTTGAACATCTATACCTCTTCAAGTTGTCAAGGTTGGTCTATTGGAAATGCATCCATAAACGTATACCAGAGGAAGGGAGAGGGTATCAATTACAGAGCATTAATCACAGTGCAAACATTTCCCTATTTTGTCTAATCATTGCTCTTCCTCTGCTGGCCAACAACCTAGGTTGCCAAGGGCCAAAGAATGTCATCTTTGCTTTGCTCCTCCTTTAAAGAGACAGCTCCGTCACTTGATGGAAGAGAAGGATGGGATACTTCAAACACAGGTTTGCTTGCCCCTCCCAACTTCACTTTGGAGAGTTGGTATATTTGTGTTCTCCCAATCATCACACCTTCTGGCTGTGCTGGATTTCAATTCTCCTAAACGTGTCCAGACTGACTTCAGTGGGAGGGACAGGATTCGCTTTTCTTTTTTTGGGAGATGGAGGCTCATCATTGGAGGGAAAATGAGCAGTCATTTTCTGATATTTCTAGTGGATGGGGTGGTATGTACCACCCTTTCTCTGTGTGCCTGGATCTCTCTCTCTCTCTCTCCCTCCCTCTGTGTGTGTGTGTGTGTGTGTGTGTGTGTACACATGCATATTTAGGTTGATAGGAAGGAAGATTAGCAGTGAACTAAAGAGGAAATTGATGACGCGATGGCTCAGTGGCTAAGACACTGAGCTTGTCGATCAGAAAGATCGTTCAGCAGTTTGAATCCCTAGCGCCATGTAACGGAGTGAGCTCCCGTTACTTGTCCCAGCTTCTGCCAACCTAGCAGTTCAAAACCACGTAAAAAATGCAAATGGAAAAACAGGATCCGTCTTTGGTGGGAAGATAACAGTGTTCCGTGCACGTTTGGCATTTAATTATGCCGGTCACATGACCACAGAGACATCTTCGGACAGTGCTGGCTCTTTGGCTTTGAAACGGAGATTGGCACTGCCCCCTAGAGTCAGGAACAACTAGCGCATATGTGCGAGGGAAACCTTTACCTTTTTAAAGAGGAATTTCCTGATTGGGAGAACTATTAAGCAATGGAACTTTTGGCCTCCTGAAGTTATAGGTTCTTTCTCTCTCCCTCCCCCCCCCCCTCTCGCACAGACACATACACACACAACGGATTACCTGCAGAGTAGATGAATTTTCACTTCTTATTTTGAGAAAGGGCAAGTTTCCCCAAAGGCTTTTGACCTGAATGTTACAAAAACTTCACTAAGTGCCCTCAACCCTGGTATAATTCTCCTTGTTTGAAGGGGCTGGCTCTTTGATGGATGGGGTGGGGGACGGCAGAAAGTCACGCAGAAGGCTCGCCATGAAATATTTACATTGGTTTGCAGTCACCCTGGAGAGTTTTATTGAGTTTTGCTGGCCCTTTCGAGCTAGGTCCTGTCAGGGGATGTTGCCAGATGATGGATGGATGGATGGGAGATGCAGGTGTAGCTCAACCAGGGAAGGCTAGGGTAATTTATCTACTATATACATAAAATGCATTAATACCCTCTTTACCTTTCCTGTCTCAGAATCCCCAAGACCCATGGGATGGCTACAGTTCACCATGTGCAGAGTGATGCCGTTTCTAGCTTTTCCTCCTGCTCCATCCTTTCTTTCTTTCTTTCCTTCCTTCCTTCCTTCCTTCCTATCATCCAGCTCCTTCCCTCCTCCCTGTCTTCCTTCCTTATTTCCATCTGCTCCATCCTTTCCTTTCCTTCTTTCCTTTCCTTTCCTTTCCTTTCCTTTCCTTTCCTTTCCTTTCCTTTCCTTTCCTTCTTTCCTTTCCTTTCCTTTCCTTTCCTTTCCTCCCTCCCTCCCTGAAGAAAAACAATATCTGAACATCTTTTAGGATTTAGAGAAAAGAGCAAAGTAGTCAGCAGAGATGAAATGAGGGTCTTTTTTGCTCCCTCCATCTTGATAAGTGCAATTGAGTATTTCAGCTCTGGTTAAATAGCTGCTGTTTCACCTGTCTTGCATTATCCATGGTGGTTTTTTTTTTGCACTTGTGATTGTAATTTTCCTTAATTTTATTTTAATATTATTTATTGCTCAGAGTCATTGCTTGAGATGGACAGTATACTTATACAAGCTGATTAAATTAGCCAGACATGCCAGATGCCCTCCAAATATGTAATTTAAAGCAAGTTGCTCATTTTAAAACTGGACAACCATAACGATTGACTGTGGATTAAGACTTGAAGCCTTTATCTTGCTTTTATTTTCCAAAGTCTCTTTCCTTATGGTTTCAGACACATTATGTGAAGGACTCTGGAAAAGGTGACTAGGGGTGACATGACAGTAGTGTTCTGATATCTCAGGGGCTGCCACAAAGAAAAGAGAGTCAAACTATTCTCCAAAAGGCACCTGAGGGCAGGACAAGAAGCAATGGGTGGGAACTAATCATGGAGAGAGGCAACCTAGAACTAAGGAGGAATATCCTGACAGAACAATGCATCCGTGGAATAACTTTCCTCCAGAAGTTGTAAATGCTCCAACACTGGATCTTTGAAGAAGAGATTAGACAAACATTTGTCTGAAATGGTATAAGGTTTTCTGTCTAAGCAGGGGGTTGGACTAGAAGACCTCCAAGGCCTCTTCCAACTCTGTTATTCTATTCATCTGTTGCTTCTTGTTCTGCCTTCAGAAGCTTTGGACAATAGGTGGAACCCCCTCTTCTTTGTATTAGGAAGGAGTCAATCTGTTTTCCGAAGTACCTGGGGGCAGGATAAGAAGCAACAGATGGAAATGGATCAAGGAGAGAAGCAACCTAGAACTAGGGAGAAATTTCCTGACAGAATAATTAATCAGTGGAACAAAATTGTGGGTGCTCCATCACTGGAGGTCTTCAAAAAGAGATTGGACAGCCATTTGCCTGGAATGGTATAAAGTCTCTTGCCTTGAGCAGGGGGTCAGACTAGAACACCTCCAAGGTCCCTTCCCACTTTAGGAGTCTATGAGAAAAAAATATAATGCCGAGAAAGAGAGATAGAAAGAGAGTAAAAGGACAACCAACAGCAAAGTGAACGACTGGCAATGGTGGCTGGCAAAGTGCATTATTGGGAAGAAAAGAGCAGGCTAGGACGAGATGATGGGGAAAATCTATTGAGTTGCTAAGAATTAGACATGACTTGATGGCACATAATCATCCATCCATCCATCCATTTCTTATGGCAGGGCTAGTAGTCCTTTAGGATGGTGGCTGCCACTGAAAAGATCACAAAGGTACAAAATGTAGCTGCCAGCTTTTAATGGGAGGATGGATAAGGATGCTAGTTTCCTGCCGCTTGTCCAAAGCTCAAGCGGGAAGGGAAAGAAATAATGGGTGGGAGTTTGTTAAGGAGAGATCCAACTTAGAAGTAAGGAGAAATTTCCCGGCAGTGAGAACCATTAATCAACGGAATCGTTTGCCTCTCGGAATTGTGGGTGCTCCATTGCTGTAGGTTTTCAAGAGTAGACTGGATGACAATTTGACCAGGATGGTATGAGGGCTCCTGCCTTAAGCAAGGGGTTGGACTAGAAGACCTCTGGGATCCCTTCTAGCCCTATGTTCTACTCTCTTTCTATTCTTCCCAGATGCTCTATCTTAGAGCTGAGTTTGTGCATGAAATCTAGCTAGACAGAAGTAGGATTTGGTCATTGGGCTTCAATGGTCATCACCAGATGTGTTATCTGATTCAGACCATCCTTTTGAACCCAGAAGTTGGCTTATTTGTATGGACATGGTCTGTTACTTGACAATAGTGATTGTGGGGTTTTAAACTCTGGGTTTAGGGCTTTTGTTTGTTATAGGAAATGGGAAACTCTCTTTTCTTCTGGACAAAACTGGGCATTAACTATTTAGCAATTTCACATCTTTAAAAATCCATTGTTGAGTAGCCCAAAGATGTTCTTATAAACAAAGAGGATGGACTTTTTTTAGAAGCTTCTTTTTTTTTTAAAAAAAAGGTGGAGCTGGTAGGCCAGAAGGCAACGGGGAAAATATCTATAGCACCATGGGAAAATTAACTTGCCTTCCCACAGCTTACAAGAAAGCAGAACATCCCGTTGGACTGTTTTTCTGGCTGAGTGAAACGGACATGAACTTTCTGCTTAATTTAATAAAAACTTAATATCATAATCACTTGGACATAATAGATGACTTGTATCTTGTTATTTTTTCCCTCTCCAGATTTGCAGTGCTTTTCATCCACTTAACAGTCGGGGGTTTCCATCTGTAGATATGATCCTTCTTCCAGATACAAGAAATTAAGGAATATAATGATTGCAGAAGGTCATTCCCGGGGCAGTTCTGTAGCACTGGATTAATGTTTGGATCTAATTACTCCAAAGTTAACAGAGTATTATAAAATTTGGCCTGTTGGATTGCAAGATAGCAAAGCTGGAGTTGGGCCTAGAGCCAGCCTCCTGAGGGGATTGCAAATCTGCAGCTTTGCGTTGGCATTCGCAGTGCTGAGAGAGTCAGGCCTGGAGTGTAAAAGACAGGCAAGGAAAAACAACCGCTCGCAGCCCTTGCCATGGTTACCCACGAAAACAAATGCTGCTCCACCAGTGGGGGTATTTATATCCAGGACATGCGTGGATTTATAAGACACATTGTTTATACAAGAGGCAAGCAGCCCTCCCAGCTCCCACAGGAGTTGAGTGTTGACTTAGAGGCAGCCAAGAAGTCCCTACGCCCTTCACTTGGGAATGTCAAGGGTGAATGTGGGTTGGGTTTGGGCCAGATAACAAAAGTCCAAATGCTGGCAAAGCCATCCCTCTTCTGGGGCTTTGATTTGAGGAATAATGGGGGTGGCCTGGAGGAAGGGACGCGGAAGTAACACGCGTTACAACTAAGGGCTGGGCAGTTGGGTGAGCTCTGTCTTCTTGTCTTTTTTTTAAATAAAGGTTTTTTTAGGTAAACATTAAAAACGTCGGACATAGTGTGACATTTTTGGCATAGTCATTTCCATAGAGTTTTTTTTTAATCTTAGAGCAATAACAGTTTGTTTCCATTACATAGGCATGTGTAGTCAGTCGAATTACCTATCCATTAATCCTTTTCATTATGTAGTTACTATCAGTACATATACATATCCAATTCCTACCTATCGTACAATATTAATATCATATTTCCCAGTTCTTAACTTATCCGTGTTTTTCTGTCCCGACCTTTTCCTCTCGATTCTAACCCTCGGTACAATTTGTCCCAGATTTCATGATATTCCGTCTCTCCCTTGTCTTTGAGCTCTAGAGTCAGCCTGTCCATTTCTGCACATGTCAGTTTCTTCTTTATTATTTCTTGTTCCAGGGGAATCTCTTTGTCTTTCCAGTTTTGTGTGAAGACCAGTCTTGCTGCCGTTAAAATATGCAACATTAAATATAACCCACCTTTGCTATATTTTTCTTTTGTAATCCCTAATAGAAATAGCTCTGGCCTATGGTCTTGTGGTAGATATCTGAAGACTTCTAAGGAAGTCCTACATTCTATTAGCCATTCAGTGTCCATTGCATTGGATTTTTAGGCATGTCCAGCAGATGGGCTGGTTTGTCCTTTGACACTTCCACATTCAGAGGCACAGCCGGACATTACCCTAATGGTCCCTGTGTAATTGCTATGACAGAGAAATGATTGAAGATACCTTCCAAGGAAGTTCAGCCTATTTCTCCATTTTTCTTTATGGAACTCCTTATGAAGAAGGTCTTTGAGAGATCTTCCTGCTTGAAAATCTACGGGGCTCCAGTATAATGTAAGTTTTCTCTAAGAATTGTTAATGTACCTTTTTGGAAACAAATTCATCCCGAGATGTGGAATAAAAGGAACTTTAATTTCTGGTTTAGGATATTTGTAGAGGTTTTTTTTTTTTTTTTTACCCAATTCATCAGGTCTTGGAGAGAATTTTTGATAGCGATCCTGTAATAAAAGGTAAAGGTTTCCCTCGCACATGTGCCACCCGTTCTGACTCTAGGGGGCAGTGCTCATCTCCGTTTCAAAGCTGAAGAGCCAGCGCTGTCCGAAGACATCATGTGGCCGGCATGACTCAATGCTGAAGGTGCACGGAATGCTGTTACCTTCCCACCAAAGGTGGTCCTTATTTTTCTACTTGCATTTTTATGTCCTTTTGAACTGCTGGGACAAGTAAAGGGAGCTCACTCTGTTACATGGCACTAGGGATTCGAACCATGGAACTGCTAATCTTTCTGATCGACAAGCCAGCATTTTAGCCACTGAGCCCCTTTAACACCGTGATCCCGTAATAGAACTTGGTTTGGTTTTGGTTTGGCTCTATTGGACTTATATGCCGCCCTTCTCCCATAAAAACACATATGACAAAAGTTAAAAAAGATTAAATAAGAAATCCAATAACCTTCAATTGACAATTTACATCAAATTTAGGAATAAATTAAAATTTAAAATTAATAATTTATTTTATTCTATGCAGGCCAGGCCGGCTTGCTGAAAAAGCCAACTTTTTAGGGTATGCCAGAAGAACCGGAGGTCGGGAATTATGCGAAGCTCCATGGGCAGCTCATTCCAGAGGGAAGGCGCTCCCACAGAGAAGGCTCTGCCCCTGGGGGTCGCTAGCCGACACTGCCTGGCCGACGGTACCCTGAGGAGGCCAACTCTGTGGGATTGTACTGGACGGTGGGAGGCTACCGGTGGCAGTAGGTGGTCTCGCAGGTACCCTGGGCCTAAGCCATGGAGCGCTTTAAAGGTCATAATTAACACCTTGAATCGCACCCGGAAAACAACCGGCAACCAGTGCAGGCTGCCTAAAAGGGGTATAACATGGGAGCACATAGGTACCCCCATGACAACCCGTGCGGCTGTATTCTGGAGCAGCTGGGCGCAACTGGCATACCAGGCGTACTTGGTAAAAGGCCTCCCTGGTCACGGCCGTAAGATGTTCTTCTAAACTAAGCCGCGTATCCAGTTGAAAAGTAGAGGTAGAAAAAAACTTAACAAAAAACCTGCTTTTTATATTTTTCATATGTTTCTAGTTGACATTAGAGCCCATTAGAGTGATTTTCTTCTACATGATACACTACCTCTGTGTAATTTGGACATTCTTATTTGTTTTATGTAAGCAGGAACTTTTTAAATGCCTTATATCTTCACTTTTGGGGGAACATTTTAGTTTTGTTTCTGAGAGATCCTGAAATAGATTTTTAAAAATTGGACTTTTTTCCCCAAAACCAGAGCTTTAAAAAATGTTACCAATCTTACAACAGTTCTTAACTTTACTTCTTTGCTTCAGAAAGCTTTAGATTCACCCAACACAGTAAGCCATAAACATATTTTAAGTAAGACTGTCATTTCTGACATCATCTACATTTTTGAAGCTAAAGTTTGGGGCCTTTTTTCTCATTGGGTAGCAAGTTTTTTTAATTTAAAAAAAGTTGTTGGGGGAAAAGAGGAGCTTGAACAAAATAAAATGTCCTTTTTCTTGAGTAGGGCCAATTCAGCGATACAAATGTACCAAAACATGGATTATCAGTTTGATGGTTGATTGATTGAGACAGCTTTTTTTTTCCTCGGACTTTTTTCCTAGTATGTTCCTATGTTTTGCAATCTCCTTGACAATTATTCCTCGGGTGATTTATTTATCTTTGCTTATGGTCTGATGGCTTGTTTCTGGATAGTCATATTTGGGTATCTATTTTTCTTTCTTCCCTGTTAGCTGATTTACTGGAAATGTTTGGTGAATTTCTGTTGCTTTGATGTGCAGTGCATTTGCTTCTGTTTTTCACCTGCAGACAATACATCATGAGAGAGAATTCCCATGCCAAGCTGCTTTGCAAGTTTATTCCATAGTTCTAGGTTTTTTTTAGTTATTAAATGGGTATATTTCTGTCTAAAAGGGGATGCAGTGGCTCAGTGGCTAAGACGCTAAACTTGTTGATCAGAAAGGTCGGCAGTTCGGTGGTTCGAATCCCTAGCGCTGCTTAACAGAGTGAGCTCCCGTTACTTGTCCCTGCTTCTGCCAATCTAGCAGTTCGAAAGCATCTTAAAAATGCAAGTAGAAAAATAGGAACCACTTTTGGTGGGAAGGTAACAGCGTTCCGTGCGCCTTCAGCATTTAGTCATGCCAGGCGCATGACCACACATAAGCCTTCGGACAGCGCTGGCTCTTTGGCTTTGAAACGGAGATGAGCACCGCTCCCTAGAGTCAGGAACAACTAGCACATATGAACAAGGGGAACCTTTACCTTTTTATTTCTGTCTATCTCCATCATGTATTTATATGGATAAAAAAGAGCAAAGAGCTTTTTTAAAAAAAAAATCCATGAAACTACATTGCTGGAAGTAGATGCAGATTATGGTATATACATTTCAAAAATAAAATAAAATACAAGAAATTGCCTTGAATTCTTTGAGTTAATACCATAAAGTGGAAATAAAGGGAACTCAAGCCTAATATAGTAAATAATAATATCCTTTTTGGCTCAGTGTTAACTAGATGACAATATTATTGATGTAAATAATAAAACAATCAATGTCTCAATGGTTAGATGCTATGCTATAATTACATTAAAAAGAGAGCCAGCATGCTTGCTGTCTAAACTTTACGTTACATATTCTGTTGAGAGAAAGTTATAAAGTTTTGTTACAAAGCTACGTAAATAAACCACATTAGTATTCTTAGGCCCTGTTGCAAAAGAGAATGACAAAGCAGCCAACTTTGATGAGGGATCACAGAACGTATCTGTAATCATTTGTAAAAGATTTTGCCACTATCAAAGAAGGACCCAGGTTGTCAGGTGGGGGCAAGATGCTGAGTCTGTAAACCGCTTAGAGAGAGTTGTAAAGCACCTTGAAGCAGTATATAAGTCTAAGTCAGTGTTTCTCAAACTTGGTGACTTTAAGTCCTGTGGACTTCAACTCCCAGAATCCCCCAGCCAGCATAGCTGGCTGGGGAATTCTGGGAGTTGAAGTCCACAGGACTTAAAGTCACCAAGTTTGAGAAACACTGGTCTAAGTGCTATTGCTTTTGCTACATAGCAATAGCAAAAGCACTTAGACTTATATACCGCTTCACAGTGCTTTTACAGCCCTCTTTAGCCGGTTTTCAGAGTCAGCCTCTTGCCCCCAACAATCTGGATCCTCATTTTACCCACCTTGGAAGGATGGAAGGCTGAGTCAACCTTGAACCTGGTGAGATTCAAATCGAAGGCAGCCGGCAGGCAGCAGAAGTAGCCTGCAGTACTGCACTCTAACCTCTGTGCCACCTCTCAGGGTTTTTTTTAACTCTTTGTTAGAGAGAAGCCATCCTTTGAGCTTCTGCTTTTTTTCTCTGCACTCATTCCAGTTCTTCAGCAACTTTCTTGGTGACCCAAATTGGACACATTAGTCCAGGTGGGAACTGGCTACTGCAAGATAGATGAAAAACAATCACTTCCCTCGATCTCAACATTATGCCTCTGTTATCCAAGTCTACATTGGCTCCTCTGGGAGATGCAGCGCACTGCTGGTTTATGTTGAATCTGTGGTCTACTAGGACCCCCAGATCCTTCAACTAAGAACTATGGTTGATATGAAACTAACAAGTGAATGGAGCATGAATGAATTTAGCAAGGGGTTCTCTGCCTGGTAGCTGGGTGGGTGTGGCCATGATGGGCATGGCCTAGTTGGCCTCCTGCACCATGGGTGTGTGCATTTTTGCCCTCCCCGGGCCCTGGAGGCTTTCCTCCTTTTGGGAGGGCGAAAATGGCCTCCACAAGCTCTGGGGGCCCTCTGTAGCCTGGTAATGAGCCCATTTCCGGTCTTCCTCAACTTCTGGTAGGCCCATTTTTCACCCTTCCTGAGCCTCCGCACACGCACTGCACTTCCCTGCATCCAAAATGGGCCATGTGGGGACTCCTGAGAGGGGAGGGGTGGGGTGGGCAGGGCCAGCCAGGAGAGGGATTTGGAGGTTTTCCAAGCTGCACAGAATCTTTATTTTATTTTATTTATTTCTTAGATTTTTAGACCGCCCCTCTCCCAGAAAGGGACTCGGGGCGGTGTACAGTCAATACAATAAAATCGGTCATAATAATAAAAATACATTTAAGATACATTTGGAGGGGGAGATAGGCTGTACTAAGAAATAAATATATTCTAATCCTAAAAACATCACAATTAAAACCCCAAACCCAATTAAAATAGAATAAATCCCCGGGAGGTAAAACTAAGAAAGTGCCAGGCCAGCTGATTGAAATAGGTGAGTCTTTAACTTTTGCCGGAAGGAACGGAGGTCGGTGGTAGTTCGAATGTCTGGGGGGAGGTCATTCCAGAGGGTTGGGCCCATCACAGAGAAGGCTGCCAGTACCAGCCAGGAGGGGCACGGGTCCATTAAACATGTGGTGGGTCGCAGCCGTCCACGCAACCTGTCCAAATCCTCGGGGGCAACAGAGTCAAACTCCTCCCAGAATGGTCTCTCAAGACTCGCTGTTGGCGGCTCGTCTGGTCCACTGACGGAGGTCCACCCGCTCCGGATCTGATTGATTTTGTCCTGAAGATATTCCCCAAACTCCTCTGCTCTACCCTGTAAGGGTGTCTCCCGCGCCCCCTGCGATAAGAGGGAGCGGGTCACCCTAAACAGGGCGGCAGGGCGGTTATCCGCAGACGCAATAAGAGCAGCACAGTGTCTACGTTTGGCCGCTCTTATTGCCACAAGGTAAGTCCGCAAATAGGCTCTTACCTGTGTTCGGTCAGATTCGGAGCGTGAGGACCTCCACCTGCTCTCTAGACGTCTCCTGTGGCGCTTCATCACCCTAAGCTCCTCAGTAAACCAAGGAGCCCGGGTGGGTCGATGCCGCAGGAGAGGTCGCAAAGGTGCAACCCGGTCCAAGGCCCCAGTCGTCGCCCTATTCCAGGCAGTCACTAGATCCTCGGAGCGGGAGCGGGACAAGGCTACAGGTATTGGCCCAAGCTCCGTCTGGAATCTATCAGATTCCATCAGGTGCCTGGGGCGGTACCAGTTTATAAAGTCTGGTTCCGCCTCCTCGCGGTGGGGGATAGCGCCAGGGAAGTCCAGCCGGAGGGATGAGTGGTCTGACCATGACAGGGGCGTGATAACTAAATCCCCTATTCCCAGATCACTCGTCCACTGTTCAGATACAAAAATGAGATCCAGTGTGTGGCCCCCTTTGTGAGTGGGGCCCTGCACTAATTGGGTCAGGTCCATGGCTGTCATGGAAGCCATGAACTCCCGAGCCACCTCGGAAGCCGCTCCCGTTGACGGCAAGTTGAAGTCCCCCATGACCAAAAGTCTGGGAGTCTCAACTGCCATCGCTGAGATTAGCTCGAGGAGCTCGGGCAGGGCTGCTGATGCATAGCGAGGAGCCAAGTATACAATCAGCAAGCCCCACTGCCTCCCTGGGCCCCAGTTCACACCAAGGGACTCACACCCGGGTATCTGAGGGACAGTGAACTCCCTCGGCTCTAAACATTCCCGCATAACCACCGCCACCCCACCACCCTTACCCAGGGCCCGAGGCTGATGGAATGCACGGAAACCCGGTGGGCACATTTCCACGAGGGGTAAACCACCCTCGTGGCCCAGCCAGGTCTCCGTTATCCCTGCAAGGTCTAGCTCCCCCTCTGAGATCAACTCATTAATGAGGGGGGCCTTGTTGGTGACAGACCTTGCATTGCAAAGCATCAGCCGCAGGCCCTGGCTCTGTAGTTCCTGTCCACCTAGACTGCAGGGGTTGGTACAAGCGACCGGGCGTAACCAGCAGCCGCGGTCTCCCAACCGACCTTTGGATCTTATCCTGTCCTCGCATCCCCTCCTCCCCGCGACCGTTGTAATAGGACAACCCTCTGCTTTAGTGACCTTTATATTCCCCCCCTCCACCGCATCCCCGTCCTTCCTGGACTCACCTGTCTGTCCGGCACTGGCTCTCCTCCCGGTCTGATTAGCCCTCCCCCCCACCCTGGAACCCCCTAAAAAAGATAAAAAACATTTTACTAAAAATCCCCTTAGCTTCCGGTTCCTGCACCTCTCGGGGTCCACGAACCCGTCCTCGAGGCGGGCCCTTGAAAGAGCCAAGGGCCAAGCCTGCGAGAGAGGGGCCTCCTGCAGGCGGAGCAGTTCTGACCTCAGGTAAATTGATATAAAAATCCAGTGGGGTTAAGGTGCTGCAGATGGTAACAAAGTCAGTAGGGGGGGGGGTAAGAGGCAGAAGAACCTCTTAGCTAGAGGTTCTCCTGAACCCCTGCGAAACCCCAGCAGCCCACCTCTGGCAAAGGTGTAAAGTCAGTGGAACTGGTATTACCAATAAGACCGCAATCAATAACTTTTGCAAAGAAGCCAAAGAAACATTGGACCACCAGGTAAGCTGCTGTAAGAAGATCACACAGACTGACTACAAGCAATGGAATGACAAAGTAGCAACAATGGTGCACTGGAAGAGCAGCAAGAAATACCTTATGCCTGCAAAAAAAACAACAACAACAACAACTGCTAGGGTCATAAAATAGACAAAGTTGTAGAAAATGAAGAAGCTAAAGTGTTCTGGAACTTTAGAATTCAGATAAGCACTTTCCACCTAAGACCCCAGACTTAATAATTGTCAATAAGACAAAAAAAAAAACTCTGAATTGTGGATGTGGCAGTGTCAGAGGATAACAGAAGAGAAGAGAAAATAACCCAGAGAAGATAGCAAAATACAAATAGCTGCAAATAGATAAATAAGGACTGTGTCAAAAAAACAACAACACCAAGCAGAGATAGTATTTATAGTAATAGGTGTCCAGGGTGCAATCCCAAAACAACTGGAGCACCACTTGAACACTATCAGCACTGATAAAATCCCCATCAGTCAATTCCAGCAGGCAACTTTACTTGGAACAGCTTACATCCTGCGACAATACCTTTAATATAAGTATAAGTATAATCTTTATTGTCATTGTACTTAAATACAATGAAATTGGTTTATATCATCAAAGAAGGACACCTGCCTATCCTAGATCCTTGGGAAGAACTTGATTGGTGGGCAAAAATGCCAAACCCAATCTAAACATCTGTCTGACTGTGTGACGAACCATAGAAAAGTCAGCTATTATTTTAGACACTAATGCCTATCAAATGATCGAGTTAACAGGGTTCCCCCCCCTCCATGCCATGCACCCTCCCCCCCAAATACCACGCTTTGGATGATCCTTTACTTGGGATGCTAATCCCATTTGGAAAGTCTAAAGCAAAAGCAGAAAAACAGGACCCAACTTGAGCTCAAGCATATCAAAAAGAAGTCACCTCGGATACCAAAACGGCCCTCTTGGGAATTGCTTATAGCAGGGGTGTCCAAACTTGGGAACTTTAAGACTTGTGGACTTCAGCTCCCAGAATTGAAATCCACAAGTCTTAAAATTCCCAAGTTTGGACATCCCTGGCTTATAGTTCTTGGAAACACTCAAAGAAAGGTGCGCCTTGGTAGCTCACTGGTTCTCCAAATTTCTGCTGTTCCATCGTTTAGCTGCAAAACTTTTGCAAACAATGTCTCTGTCTAACAGCTCCGTTCTTGGAACTGCAAGGATAACATTTCCCTTGAAATACCAATTCAGTGCTTTCTGGATCTGAGCTAAGAGAACTAGTTCAAACTTGTTTTGGCAGGGGAGGGTTGTGAGGTTAGGAGAAGGGTGGTTTGTGCTACAAAATAATAAACAAAAATGAAACGAGTAATGTTGGCATCTCTCACTCAGATGATCTCTGGTGCCGGTTCCTGTATTTTTTTCATTTGAGGAAGGCCTTGTGAATTTTTCCTTTAGGTTGACTCTTGACAAAATGCAGGGCAAATGAAGAGGTCTAGAGTTGGGAAGGTTCTTTTGACTCTTCTCTAGGTGGCCCTCAGATGTCTTGGTTATCGTTTGAGACAAAATGTCACGTTGCAACTTGTCACTGAATTCTCCAATCTTATTCTAAAAGGGGACGTTTCTCCTTAGCGGGAATAATAGCATTGTTCCTGAAAATGTTAAGAGGGGGGGATAGTTTCTCCCATGCACCCTCCTTGACCTGTGCTATGGCCCCCGTGTGCCTTCCCCAACCTGCATAGTACAGCACCTCTTGCACACCAATGCAGCCCCAGCTACCCTTCTTTGGTTTGTTTGGCACCGCTTGGGCACTCTTATGCACATGTACAATACTGCCTCCCAAATGCCATCTCTGACAGACCCCTCGCATCCTGGACATAAATTGTTTCAACTCCTACACTCAAAACGATGCTAGAGAGCACTGCACACCAAGACAACTAGACACAAGAACAGTTTTTCCCCGAACGCCATCACTCTGCTAAACAAATAATTCCCTCATTACTGTCAAATTATTCACTAAGGCTGCATTACTATTATTATTAGTCTTCTCATCGTTCCTATCACCCATCTCCTCCCACTTATGACTGCAGGACTATAACGTTGTTGCTTGTATCCTTACGATTTATATTGATATCGATTGTTTCCTGATTGCTTATTTGTACCCTATGACTATCATTAAGTGTTGTACCTTATGATTCTTGACGAAGGTATCTTGTCTTTTTATGTACACTGAGAGTCTATGCACCAAAGACAAATTCCTTGTGTGTCCAATCACACTTGACCAGTAAAGAATATCTATCTTCTATCTATCTGACCTGCACGGCTAATGCATTCCCAAAACCCTCCAGGCACCATTCCCAACCCATGCTGCCCCCATGGCTTTCGCAAGCCATGAGGCATCTCTTACACACCACCATGACCCCCACGCAACCTTTTTGACCTGGGCATCTCTCTGTGCTACCCCAGCTGCACAGCGCCACCCACATACCCCGGGACCCTTCCCAACTCATACCACTCACCCAAGTGCCCTCCCATCATCTCTTACGCACACCCACACAGTCTTCCTGGCCTGCATGGCACCTCTTGTGCGCCCACACATAACTTTCCCAGTTTACAGCTGGGAGGAATGTGAGGGAGGGTGGAAAGGAGGGAAGAAGGGAAAAAGAGAAAAGAAGAAGGGAGGGAGGATGGAGGGAAAAGAGAAAAGAAGATGAAGGAAGGAGGGAGGGAGGGAGGGAAGGAAGGAAGGAAGGAAGGAAGGATTTCCGATTAATACTGCCAACTTCCAGCAAAAAAACTCAATGGGGAAGCCAAAAGGAAGTCAGAAGTCGCTCTGGCTCCCACTGATTTTTTTTGCGGTCAGTTTTGTGGTCATTTTGTTTGTCTGTTTAGGTAAGGAAACCTCTCTGAAATGATGACCTCCAAGGGGCACAGGCTATCTAGTTAATTTTGACATTAGCTTGCTTGTTTACTGAGCCTTAATGTGTGGTGTGAAGCCAGCCCGTTTACTTAACCATAATGTTTATTAGGTCAGGGGTTTAAAAATATACAGGGATTAAAAATGTACCACACAACGGCACAATCAAATGGGCGAGATAAAATACTTTGCTTAATGGATGGTTCAGTGGATTGCACGAAGTCAGAAAAGAGGTTAAAGCAGATGAAAGGTCTTGTGTGAAGAAGGTGCTGCCCATTCAGTGCAAACATGCCCAATTTAATCTGTGAGATTGTTTCCAACATTTGTTGCTTCTTGGAAATACTTGATGAAGCAGATTCTCTCTCGTATTTGAAACAGGGAAGGAAAAGTGTAAGAGAATTACTCTCCCTCAGGATGCATTCTAAATGTCACTTGAGTCTGACTTTCTAACACTTCGACTACTAGTATAAATTGCATAATCATGCCTGTTTATTTCTCCATGTAGCTGACCTTGGCTGATCTCAGACATTTAACTTCGATTGCCATGGTTAGCCCATGGATGGGTAACTGGTTGGAATCTCAGAGCTTCAAGAGAATGGAAAGTTAAGAAGGGAAAACATATCTTGGAAGAAAAGTAGAATAAATGGATTTCCTAGAAATGCCAAAGAACCTACTCACCTGGGTATCTCCAGTTATTCCTAGAATTTGTGTACCTTGAAGGAGACATTGGTTTTTTTTTATCCTGAGTGGAAATCTGTCTCTTTTCAAGATTTTATAGGATCAGGAGCAGCTGTTTTGAAAAAAAATGAATGAATAGTCTGCATAGAGGCTCGTGGTCTGGGGCAGTGTTTCTCAACCATAGCAATGCTTAAGATATGTGGACTTCAGCTCCCAGAATCCCCCAGCTAGCATGCCTGGCTGGGAAATTCTGGGAGTTGAAGTCTATACATCTTAGAGTTCAGGCATGAAATGCTGTAATCTTCGCTACTGGTTCGGAACTGGGAATGTGCATGGGTGGCGCTTCTGGGTATGTGCAGAGCATGTTTGATGATGTCTGGGTGGGTGGTTGAACCTCCCGCCATCGCCACTACCGGTTCGCCCTAACCAGGGTGAACTAGCAGAATACCACCTCTGTTAGAGTTCCTAAGGTTGAGAAATGCCAATCTAGGGACCAGCTGAAGTGCTGATCTTGAGACGGGGGAAGGTAGGGATGGAAGGAGATGAAGGGACTAGAAAAAAGATGGGAGTTTCCTTTTATCTGGTCTGAATCTAGTCCTATCCAATGAGAGGTGATTGAAGTTCTCAGGATCACAAGCTGAAGATAATTCAGGAGAGACTTTTTGTAGTGAATTAATAGTGATCGTTTTCTGGGTCCCAATGTAGAGATAAGCTGCTGCACTCGAGTTGATGGGGTTCTCTGAACATCTGTATTATTGGTGTTCTGCCATCTTCATGGCTGAGTCTATGGTGCCATTGATACCCCCTTCAAATGTCACTTCCATCTTTCCAATAAGTTGGGTGGAAGCAGGAGTAGCCTTTAAGCTGTTCGAAGAGGAGCGCTGGAGCACCAGTGTCTTTTTTTGGGGGGAATGCCTGTGTGAGTCACCAGGGATAAAGCCTGATCTTACTTTTTGGAGTTCTTAAAATGAAGGAAATGCTTAATCTGCAGAAAAAAATTATGCTGATAGCCAAATTAGTTAGAAGTGTGGTGCCAAATGAACTAAAGTCTACGATTCTAGATAGTTGAATTGCTGCTAGAAACTTGGCTGATTTTCTTAGCATTTTACTGCATTTTGTGGACTTCCCTGGATGTCATTTGCCAAGGTCTCAGATCACATCTGCTCAGATTGAAGTAGTCATTCGGAATTATTATCTGACTAGCTCAACTCAGTTCAGCTCATGTGAATCAGTTGAAGTTTTCCTAACTACTAAGCACAGTAAAGCAGCCATCCGGCATTTTTCACAGTCCGCGAACAGAAGCCAGCTGTATCCAGACTCAGCTCGCCATAAATGATGGGACAACTCTCTACTCAGCCTTTGAGAACACATCAGCAGCACAATTTCAGGGGGCAGAGAATCTCCCCACATCCTCAAAGGCACTTGCTGATGCCAGTCCAGAAGCTCCAGGGACTAAATGCCTGGAGAGCAGGAGGAAGGGGGACGCCCCTTCCTCCCGTGGTTGGGAAACCAGCCCCACTTCGCAGTTTGACTTTCTCTACTCAGGAACGGTTGTTGCCCTAACACAAATAGCACCTTGTTTGGTCTGTCCAGAGCTGTGCTCAGAGAGCATCTAAGTATGCTAAGACCATGGGGACATGGTGGCTCAGTGGGGACGCAGTGGCTTAGTGGCTAAGATGGTGAGCTTGTTGATCAGAAAGCCAGCAGTTTGGCGGTTCAAATCCCAAGCGCCACATAATGGGGTGAACTCCTGTTACTTGTCCCAGCGTCTGCCAACCTAGCAGTTTGAAAGCACATAAAATACAAGTAGAAAAAATAGAACCACCTTCGGTGGGAAGAGAACAGCGTTCTATGCGCCTTCGGCATTTAGTCATGCCGGCCACATGACCACGGAGACGTCTTTGGGCAGCACTGGCTCTTCAGCTTTGAAACGGAGATGAATACCGCCCCCTAGAGTCGGGAACGTCTAGCAGATATGTGTGAGGGGAATCTTTACCTTTACCTTATGCTAAGACCAAGGTAGAGAATCAAGCAATCAATAATTCTTTTTTTTTTCCAAAATTTTTTATTGGTTTTTCAACATTTATAGGGAAAAGGGTAAATGGACAGGTATACAAATTATGGCAGTTGCAAAGTGTGACAGGCGCCCCTCTCTCCATACTCATAGTATACATTTATATATAATGCATTGGTAAATAATTGATTACAATCAGCATATTAGTTCTGTTACTAAATTCAATCAGATTAGACATTACAATATAAAATCCAGATATAATTCCATTATCACTTTCGGTCAGTTTATAATAATATGATTTTCTTGTTTATTTTTGTGATCTGAGTCTTCTTGCTATTGCCCCATCTCCCTCCACTGGCAGAGCTCTGGCCCCTCCCGTGTCCTGCGTGTCCGCTGTAGTGTCTTATTATTAGGGAATTAGTGCCCCAAATATTGGAGAAAGTGCCAAAGTGTTGGGCTAAAGCATTCTTAATGCATAACAAGAACTGTGCACAACAAGTAACAACATAAAAGTTGTGGAGTCTCCCTCCCTCCCTCCCTTTCCCCCCTCCTGGATGCTGAACCCTGCATACAGTGGAGATGGGAAAATGAGGATGTCTTATTTAAGCATTTTGTCCTCAGGCTCTGCTGTAGTTGCATACCATTTCTGTTTTACTGCTTCTAATGTTGCAGCAGAGGACTCATCAGGTCAGACAGCATAAGGAAGTTATTCTGTCCATGTTCAGAGGCACCTCGGTCTGGAAATGCCGTAATCTCAAGAGGAATCCTGTGTTCAAGGTTGCGCCATAGCACAATTCATACAAATAGCCTTTTGCGTAATCTGTATTAATGACTACCTGAATGAAAATGCAAGATGCCTATCAACTGAAATACCATGTACATCAGGGGTGTCCAAACTTGGGAACTTTAAGACTTGTGGACTTCAACTCCTAGAATTCCCCAGCCAGCTTGGCTGGGGAATTCTGGGAGTTGAAGTCCACAAGTCTTAAAGTTCCCAAGTTTGGACACCCCTGATGTACACTATTAAAGCCAGGAGCTGCCCGGCGTTTGGTTTAAGATGGACAGCTACAGCAATGTTTTAAAGAAATAAATCAACAAATACATTTACAAAATTAGAGTGAAATCATTATTACAGTTCGATCCTCTAACAATATTGAGATAGTTGGAGAAGGCACAGACTGAGCTACTTGCTTCGCTCCCAGCTACAAACAGAGGTTAAACTTGTAACAGCCCCTTCTAGATCACCGTCTCCAGACTCTATAAAAGAAGGCAGTACTGGGTATCTTGTGTTTGCAGAGAAAATAAAGACTCCCAGTTTTGCTACGGAATAGGTTTCAGAGCTTGGTTGTGTCATGCAATGACATTCCCTTGCCATATATGGAGATCTCCTAGCCTAGATATTGGCCTGCCCGCAGAAGGGATGCATGCATAACATTCAGTGGTTCTCAGCGCAGTGAATGGCTTCCTTTCACTTCTGGGCTGAGAGGCAGGAAGACGGAAGCAGGCTGGCATGCCCGCCATATTTCTGTAGCCATAAGGGCTAGGCTCTTAGCTTGCTGTGGTTGAGGAGCTAAGCACCCGAGCCAGCCCTTCCCTAAAGGAACAGTGGGAAACATTGCAGCAGGCGCCTTGTATCGCATGGGACCTGTTCACATGAATCAAAAGATTTACGGGTAGTGAGTGGATTTTTTTTGTGTTTGGCTATCTTTAGGAGCCAGTCAGAGCTGCCTAATTCTTTGGTTGCGGAGTGGTAACTGCTTTGTTGCTGTCTCTCCTTCCCCTTTAGAATTGCCTAAGTTTTCAGTTTTGATCATTTCCACTTGGTGTGTTGACGACATGGGGCTTAGAGCGGATCTGATTAAAGGTTTACATGAAAGCCTTGTTCTTTCTTCTGTTAACTATAAATGGTAGTCTCACCCAGACTTTGCTTTGGTATGCCTGGGTGAGTGGGTATTTTTTTAAAAATCTCTAAACGATGCAAGATTTTTTACTTAAGATGCTTTTGTGATAAAGAGGTGTGATGGCTCAGTGGTTAAAGACACTGAGCTTGTCAGATGGAAAGCTGACAGCTTGTGTTTGAGACCTGAGCACCACATGTTGGAGTGAGCTCCTGTTACTTGCCTGAGATTTTGTCCACCTAGCAGTTTGAATTTCAGATGTGGGTTAATGTCAGGGTTCCAAAAAACAGCCCCAATGAAATAAAACTCCAAGACTTGTGTTTCCTCAAAGTTCTACTTTATTAGAGATGTCAGGTTGACACATCTGGGAAAGCCCGAATCTGAAAGCTTCCAGGTTTTCCCACCCAGTTGAAAGTTCAAGATCCTGGCCCAACAACCACAAGTCCATCACATGGTCCAATCTTCCACTGCCATGAAGACAGATTCCAGATTCCACCCATCCAGTTCCGGCCAGATGCAGAGACAAAGATGACCTTGACTTTCTAAAAAGAATGTTATTATGGCTATGTATCACCCAACTCCATATAATCCCCCCTCCCATTTTCCCACAGTAGAAAGTGTGGCAGGCCTGAAGTCCAAAAAGAAAAGATGGCTTGCAGGCATGACATCAAAAAAAAACATGCAAATGCAAGTAAATAGATATCACTTCGGTGGGAAGATAACAGTGCTCCATGTGCCCTGGTGTATAGCCTTGCTAATCACATGACTGTGGAAAAGGTCTTCAGATAACGCTGGCTCCCTTGGCCAAGAAACAGAGATGAGCACCATTCCCTAGAGTTAGACACAACTGGACAAGGAAACCTTTACCTGCTTTTGTGATGTCTAAGAGTGGATGGTGCTCAAATCTTGGGTGTGCTAAGCCTTCCTTTCTGAAAGCTGCTCTTGCCATCCATGTTGGCTTGTCCACTTAGCGGGAGGGACAGGGACAAAGAGTTTTGTAGGCTGAGATGGAAAACCATTGAGTTCAACATCGTGCAGTGACCTAAAAGAGCTCTTAGCTCCCTTCCAACTCTTACAATGCTTCTGCTCTCACTGGTGTCCACCTTGATGGAAACTCATCGGCAAAGCACTGCGTTATTGGCATCCTTGCTTGCTTTTTGTCCCCAGATCAATTCCATGCATCTGTGAAGATCCAAATTCTTCTTAAGCTCTCCCAACTTCAGAGTGGCTTTCGTTAACCCAGGATCTGCTGGAGCTGTAATTCTTAGCTTGCCTGCTGTTAATGCTGGGTTAAGCAAAGCTAATCAGAGCACATAAAATAGCAATTCTCTGGGAAGCTTTCTGCTTTTTATTTTAAGCCATCAGAACTGCTTGCTTTGTTTTGCTTCTTTGACTGCCCATCACCTCCCTAGTTTCGGAGAGGAGAAAATTCTATTTTCTTCCTCATTAGTCAATACCTAGAGTGCTATATCTGGGTCAGGAGAATGCACATTATGGGCAGCACGGAATAGCAGAATGACTTTGGAGGAGGACATTTCAGATGGCCGGGGATATGCAAAGCATATCTTGGGAAGGAAGGCCGATGGAAGGACGGAAAGACTGTATGCTAGATACCAAAAAGAAGGCAGTTAAAGAGCTGAATCATGTTTTCCGATGGGTTGAGGGGGATGAGGCATTGTATAGTTCAGAGGTGGTGAGCCTTATGTACCTGGCATGACAAAAATTAGGGAAAAGCTTAACTTAACTCTGATTGCATGTCACCGCCCCACCCTCAAACAAAAGAAAAACAATTATTTACATATTCATTTATTTAAAAATAAACCCAATCCAGTCTAATCACGCGTGGTCTTATATATTATATAAAGAAATATCAAACGATCACAAAAATGAAATAAACTAACACACTTATTTTCAGTAAGGTTTGAGGGCCGCACAAGAGCATGCTCCTCTCATGTGACTTCTGGAGGGCCTAAGTGAGAGCACACCCCATGGAACACACACATCCGCTTCCGAAAATGGGCAAGAATAGGGCATGCTTTCCAGATTAGTTGTTGTCGGGTATTGGTGAATCACCAGAACTTTGTGGTGTGTCACCCTTGATGCGCATATTATAGGTTCACCATCATTGGGGTAGTGGGCTAGGTTAGTGTTTCTCAGACTCAGCAGCTTTAAGATGTTGGGGACTTCAACTACCAGAATTCACCGATTCATACAATGCTAAAGTCCACAATATCTTAACGTTTCATAGATGATAGATAGATAGATGTAGTAGTGGTATTCAGCCGGTTCGGACTGGTTTGGGCAAACTGGTAGTAGTGACCTGCACTGAGAAAGTGAGACTGGAATGTAAATAGGAAGTAGAAAAAGCAAGAGTCAGGGGAACTTGTGCATCCTCTTCATACTATTGCTTTTAAAGTCCGTTTTACAGTGACTGTCTCCCACAGTCTGCAGCTTAACATGGTTAACATGGAATTCTGGGACTTATAGTGTCAGTGCAGTGCAGTTGGGAGATCAGATTGGGAAGGATTGAGAGGCATGAACTGAAGAAGCTTCTTGGGTAAGGTGAAACATCTTCAAGGAAAAACAAGTAAGTCCAGTTGCCTTTTGAAGAAAACACTTTTGGGACAACCATGACCTGGATGACTGAGAAAAGCACATTTGTGTGTGCTTTTCCACAAGAAATTAGATGTTTTTTTAAAGGCTGTGGCCACAGGATAGATCAAAAGCCCATATTCTGGATTCATACAATACAGTGGGCCATAAATTAATCAAAGGGAATGGCTGACAGACCAGGTCACAAAGGTAACCCTATTCAAAATTAACAGGTAGAGTGCAGCTGACTTGGTTAAGGAAGACGTATGGTCAGGCCTTGGTTTAGCTTTCCATAATCATGGTTTCATTCTCTAAGCATCTTTTTTCCAATCCCATTCCCCCCCCCCCAGAGTTGACGTGCTGAGATTCTTGAGAGCCAGTAAATCATCTTTCCATCATCTTCTGTCTCCAGGTCCACTCCCCCCCCCCGCAGCTGCTCTCCACCTACCTGAGGTCTCTGTCTCTGGATGTTTCACCTCTCCTCGCATCCCCTTCCTGCCTTTGAGTTCTTGTTTCAAAAGGGTTAAGATCAGAAATGCTGAATGGGAAGATGGGTAGGGTGCTCGTTAATAATTCAGGAGGCCAGCAAGTCCTTCTGCATTTCTAAAGGGAGCATTAAGCTGTCCAGGAGTTTCAGCCAAGCAGCTCTTCCCATAGCGATGAGGTGGTGCAATTACTATCCCTCCTTCTCCACCAGCGCAAACTGTCCTAATGAATGCTAGAGACAAGACAGGAAGGGAGGGGGAAGGATGAGCCAACCAACTCAACCCCTTCTTGACCCGGGTCTTGCCTTTGGGCGAACAGATTCTGTAGTTTTTCAAAAACCCTCATCTCCCCCACTACCACAACTCTTGACCCAGGTGAGCAGTTAAAGGCTCTGCATTCTGCTCATTCCTCAACTCCAGCTACTTTTCATTGTTTGCAAGACTCGTGTAAGGTCAAAGGGAGTCAACTCCCTTTGAAGATATTTCTCAGATAAGAAGCATCCAATGACTCATCTATTGATATTCTTTCAATAAGATTTAACAATCACAAGTATTACATGTGTGAGCCAGAAGATTTCATTTAGTGATTACCCACTGTGCTTAATTTGGTTAGAATGGAATCTTTATTGATTTAGTCATTTAACCATATGAAAGGAAGAGCTGAGCTGAAATATAATCAGAGGATCCTGTATCATCATAGTCTCCTTGCTTTTCTAGATTAAAAGCTGCTTTTCCCCACCACCAACCATTCCATGCTGGTGTGTGTGGGTGTATCTCACACACTTTCCCTGCATTGCTAGCTCACCCCCAACCCAGAACACACTCACTCAGAGAATGTCCTGATGTATCTGGATACCAAAGAGCAAAGCTCTTGGCTGGCAGGTCTATCGATCTCCTAACCATTCAATATTCCAATGTAAAGGGGAAAAGACTTGCTGTCCAGTTTCTCTTGCAGCCAAAGCCAACAGGGGCAGAGAGACACAGTGTCCAACAATTGGATGGGGAAAGGCCATTTCCACAGCAGAATCCCTGGATCAGAGGGAGTTAAGCAGATCAGCGTCTCTGATGGTATCATCCCACATTCATCCTTGAGCCTCCAAAGTATCCTCACAGAAAGTTTTGGTCCTAAAGAAGAAGAAAAATACCATTTCCAGTCTAGATCAAAGACTTCTTTTTAGGGCACCAGGATGATGTAGAGGTGAGATCTTGAGATGTCCTTCAAAAATAGTTAGTAAAAGCCTTCTTGTGACAAACAAGGTCTGAGGAAGAGCCTTATGGCTGGTTGTGAAGACTAACTCAGTGCAAGATGTAACACCACCTCAGTCCACCAACGTGGACGTGGTTGAGAATGATGGGAGCTAAATTCTGTGGAGGGATTGTTGATTTCTTAAAGGCATATCCATCCATCTTTGATCCAGAATTCCTTTTCATCCAAATTCTTAGCGTGTTCTGCTGACAGAACAAGTAGGAGAAGAAGGCCTCAGTGACTTGCTGGTCTCTTTTCTACTTGTACAAGCATGGGTCTTCAGGCCACCATAGTGGAAGAGCAGCCAACATGCAAACCTTCTACCAATTTTAGCCATCAAGAATTGAAGACCTTGACTGAAACTGAATGCTTGAAGAAGGCTCTTAAAGTTGGAGCTCAATTGAGTTTTTGACCTAAATCAGAGAAGCTTGTTTGCTGTGCAAGCAAAATAGTAGGAATCATGAACTAGCTGGAAAACTCTTGATATTTTGCTTTTCTTATTGACTGGATGGCTTTGCTCTTTATATTTAGAAGATGGTAACAAAACCAGAGTATCATCTTTAACATGCATTCTCCAAAACACACAAATGGACAGGCTCATAGAGTCCCCAGGAGTTGAGATTGACTCAAGGGAGGTGTTACCTTGACCTTAAGTGGCACCTGACACTTCACATGGATATCTTTTCTTTGATGTGGTTTGGAGGAATGTGAAGTTCCTGACAATGCAAGGAGCCCCCGTGGGGGGAAAAAAGGGCAGCCATAAAAGGCAACTTTTGCTCACTCGGTATTCAAAAACTGTGGAAAAACTGTGTTAGCTCTTTCTAATTTACTTCTTTATCCTTTGGTTTCAGATGATGTCATTGTTGTTTACTGCTGGGAATTAGATCTTGGTCTAGGCATGCAGATAGGTCTAAGAGGAGGACTGAGACAGGTTGACTATTGCTATCCCACCGCCTCCACTGCCTCTCTCCTCCATATGGTAGCACGGAGCTATTCCTTAAAGTTAGAAAGAAATAGATTTCTCTGCATTGGTATTTTCCAACCTGGCATCTCATCGAAATCTCAAATCTCAACTCCCATCGCCCAGAGTCATATCACAGCCCTGCTGGCGGAGGGTAAGTGAAGTTGTACTTCTTCCAAATTGGAGAAGACTGGGAGAACCATGATGTGGAACATTCCCCAAGGTGGAAGGATGCTGGTTCTTCTGATAGCTTCCTTCTTTGGCTTATTTTTAGCTTTTAGGAGGTATGCCTTCTGCACACAAAACCATAACCCTAAGTGATTTTGACAGGGTAGATAAATAGCTGAAAATTAAACCGTGGAATGTGACAGAGATATGCAAAGTTCTTCGTTGAAGAAAAAGAAGTCAAATGCACAGACACAGGACATGGATGCCCACTTTGGTCATCATATGTATGAAAAGGTGCTTAATTTAGAGGGCCTCCTTCTAACCTGACATCCTTCAGCAGTATTGGGATGTCACTCCTGAACCACCATTGGCTGTGCTGGGTCTGAATGATAGTGATAATTTCAAACTATTCTGTGACTCAATCTATGTATTATTATGAGATAGATTCGGCTACAGTGGTAATGAATGCACCATTGGAAGACCTGAAAGGCTAAGTTAGGGATAGATGCCTATGGAGAAAACCTATTTATGTGGTTGTTGCTAAGAACCAGCTGACCTGAATGGTCGATCAATCAATCAATCTGATGGGGAAAGTCAGTCCAGGAAGTTTGGATGCCCCTCTGAGAATCTCCTGGAGACAGTAAGGCGGAAAGAGCTGGCATTATGCTTAGAACCAGAGAAGGAATTCTGCAGATGGTGAAGGAAATGATCTTACATGATCCACCAGGCAGCAATGAGATCTCAAAAGCCAAGGCATTGCAATTTGAGGAAGTATTCTTCCTCATAGTCTTACTTGGCTTGGTTGGTTTTATGTCCCCACGACTCCTGTTACTTCTGATTCAGTTGTAAGCAAGGGTAAAAAAGAGAGAGAAATTCATTCTCTCATCTGGAAGCCCCCTCCCTCCCTCCCTCCCTCCCTCCCTCCCTCCCGAGCTTCTAGGGCAGGGATGGTGAACCTTTTTGGCACTGAGTGCCAAAAAGGTTGTGCAGAAATTTCATGCGTGTGCTCATTGGGGCCACGTTCTGGAAAAGCTGAAGTTCCAGATTATAGCGCGCATGTACACCCGATGAACAGTTGGCCGTCATGCATGCGCAGGTCGGTTTTGTGCACTGCTGCACATGCAAAGTGATCATGCTTTGGAAAGGACAAAGTTCTGTGTTCTGGCACGCATGCACACCTGACTATCAGCTGGCCAGTGCGCATGCGCCCACCAGTTTTCATCACTGCCGCAGGCGAGAAGGACAGCTGATTGTCACGCATGCATGCAGGCCAGAAACCCGGAAGACAAGCAGGCAAGGCTGTGCATGCTGGGTGACATGGTTTGGCATGCCACTTTGGGCACACGTGCCACAGATTCGCCATCACGGTTCTAGGGCCCCTCTTTCTGCCTGCCTCTCATTTATCTTCAGCAACTTAAAGATACCCAGGTATTTTTTAGGGAACACTTTGCCCCTCGGTGGCTACATTCACATAACAGCCTTAACATGGATTAATTGCAACCCACTTGCTACACTTCACAACATTTTAATAGCAATAGCAATAGCACTTAGGCTTACATAGCGCTTCACGGTGCTTTTACAGCCCTCTCTGGGTCCTCATTTTACCCACCTCAGAAGGATGGAAGGCTGAGTCAACCTTGAGCCGGTCAGGATCGAACTCCTGGCTGTGGGTGAAGTTTGCCTGGAATACTGCATTCTAAGCACTGCGCCCCACAGCACTTAATCACTTAATCTTGATCACTTAATCGTATTAACCTTGGGTTGTTTTACAACCTCGGCCATGCTATTAGTTCAGCATTTAGTGTGCCCTTCAACTCCAGTTAATATTCTAGGAAAAAAATGCAGCTGTCACAGGAACATAATGCGAATCTTTCGTGATGGGCAATACTGGTGTATTCTGGGCCAGTTGAAGTTTCTGAATAGTCTTCAAGGACAGTCCCGTGTAGAATGCACTGCAGTAGTTACAGAGATCTAAGCTGTCAATCAGTAGAAAATATAGAGTTTGAATAATCTTTTATATGTCTGCCAGGACTGAAACCCATTTCTTAGCTGGCTTTCTTTCTTTCTTTCTTTCTTTCTTTCTTTCTTTCTTTCTTTCTTTCTTTCTTTCTTTCTTTCTTTCTTTCTTTCTTTCTTTCTTTCTTTCTTCTCCCTCTCCCCCCTCTCTATCTCTTAGGCAGTCCATTCCAAGCCAGGTTTATATACTGCCTATCATGCTGTTGAACAACTATCAAATTCCTGTTGTAATGAATGGATTAACATTTGATTGATCCAACCCCTCCAAAACCCAACCCCTTCAAGACCAAAAATAGATCCTGCACTTGCTAGGAAGAAAACACACACACACACACACACACACACACAGCAAAAATGAACCAGAAACAAAAAGAAGAGCTAACAAAAAAGGGGGAAAACGAAAAGAATAAATAAACAAATGCTTATAACTGGGGATTTAGTGTATCTATAATTGAGAATACAGATTAATAATCAACATTATATAAATTGGTCAAAAATCACATCTGTGCCGATGGGGACCATCTATTAAGGAAAACCTTTTAAATATGTGCAATAAATGGTATCCAGATGTAATTAACTCTATTTTTCATTATGGGGGGTTTTCAAATGTTTTTATTGCTGAGGTTTAGTTTCCTGCCAATATAATTTTCCATCGTTTAGAATACATTTCATCCAGGGGCCATCTGGCTTCTTAGATTAGAAACTGAATAAATTTTTATGCAGTTTTTTTTTCTATTGTAGAAAATATATACACTAATCCTGCTGGGCGACTGCTTTACAAAGGCTGTTTTGTATGATTTCTTCAAAATATAAAACAAATTATTAAAACAAAAAAAAAGGCTATTGTATATTGCCACTAAAATGAAAATATATGCTATTTGTTTACACCCTAGATTGCCAACCCAATCTAGAAAACGTACTCATTTAATATAATGAAATTTTAATGAAGTAGAATGCCATTGGTGAATTATTACTATTATCTATTGATGATTCACTGAAATGGATTTAAGAAGAATTCCCTGCCAGAAAGAGCTCTGTTGAGATTCATCAAGTTTAAAGCTGAAATCTTGTTCCTCTGTTTTTTCAAGATTTCCCAGAGAAGCTCATGTAACTCATTTAAAAAATCATTTTGTATATAAAATTGATGAACTTCCTTTACCCTAATAAGAATCGAACTAGCTGTTTGCCTCTTCTTGATATATTCTGGTAGATTTCTAAACGCTGGCAAGAGAGTGATAAAATGCTTGGTTGATGTAATATCCATAAATAACTTTGCTTTGAATAAACTTATATCTCCTAACTTTAAGATGATGGCTAGGGAATTCTGGGATTTGAAGTCCGTCCATCTTAAAGTTGTCGAGGTTGAGAAGCACTGGATTAAACATTCATCATATCACTGAACAACAGAATAACTGAGTTGGAAGGGACTTTGGGGGTCTTCTAGTCCAACTCCCTGCTCAAACAGGAAACCCTAGACCAGTGGTTCTCAACCTGTGGGTTGGGACCCCTTTGGGGGTCAAATGACCTTTTCACAGGGGTCATCTAAGACCATAGGAAAACACAATTTTTGATTGTCTTAGGAACCGAGACACCAATTTTATGGTTGGGGGTCACCACAACATGAGGAACTGTATTAAAGGGTCCCGGCATTGGGAAGGTTGAGAACCCCTGCCCTAGACCATTTCAGACAAATGGTTATCCAATCTCTTCCCAAAAAGCTTCCAGTGTTGGAGCACCCACAACTTCTGGAGGAAAGTCGTTCCACTGATTAATTGTTTTCACTGTTAGGAAATTTCTCCTTCATTCTAGGTTGTTTCTCTCCTTGATTAGTTTCCATCTGTTGCTTCTTGTGTTGCTTTCTGGTGATTTGGACAATAGGTTGACCCATTCTTCTTTGTGGTAGCCATCTTTGCAGATCTGCATTTGTTTTTCATTCACAAGTTAAACATGTTTAGAATTCAAGTTGACAACTCCTGCCCCTTCCACATGCCAAATAGTGCCACAAACCTTGAAAGCCCCAAAGCTCCATCCTTCAGTTTCTCCCCAGCCAGTAACCTTCAATGGTACACTCCCTTTGCCTCTGGAACCTCAATATAGTTATCACACAAATAGAGTAAATACCGAAAGACTAAATCTCCAGGCAACTGCTTCCTCTTTTTCTCAGCCATTGACCAGAACTGAAGCTTGAAATAAAGAATTTTCTGATGATGTGTTGGCGAAGAACTTTCTATGGCTTTTCCAGAAGAAAAGCAGGCTGAAGAACTCCCAGGCTTCAAGTTTGATCTCCTGAGTTCAATTATCCTTTGCTTTCACTTAGGACAGATAAAGGCACTTCCTCAATCTTTTGGTGATCAGGAACTCCATGTAATCTTCAAGCAGGGTAGATTCTACTTCCTAGCTTAAGACAAGAAGAAACAACCAAGTATCTTTCCAATGGAAAACCTCCCATTTCTGATGTTTTCCTGGACTACCAATGGCTTTTGAGAATTACAAACCAAAACAACTGTCAAGAAGGTAAGACAAAAGGAAGTTAAGATAAAAATAAGATAAACTTTATTGTCATTTTTTTCTGTGGGCACGCTGGCACATATTAAAAATGAAATTCTATTGCCTGCTCTCAAAAGTGTACACATACATAATACACACACACATATATGCTATATACATGCATATGTAGATACCAACACTCCAAAATATAAATACATGTAAATATTAGTCACTGCCCATTTGAAATACATAGTGGAAAGAGGAAGCAGGAGAGTACACAAGGTTGATACTGTATGGAATAAAAGTGGCTGAATCTGGATAGTCTGCTTCGGATACCACGAAGCCCCCTCCCAGAAGGTAGCAAGGAAAACAGGTTGTGAAGAGGATGTGAGCTGCCAGACAATCCCACAGATCCTGCTCAAGCAATGCATATATGCTATGTCCTGGATAAAAGGGAGTGAACTGCCAACAATCTTTTCTACCGTCCTCACCACTCTCTGCATCGTCTTCCTATCTGAAGTTTGGTTGAAGATTTCAGCTTGTTGACAAAGAGCTACAGTTCAACAGAGCAATAACATTGGGCTAAATGAGATGATCAGCTTTTTTGGGGGTAACAAAGCTTCCTGTGGCCAATGGTTGATCAATCAACATCACAGTTGAGTTTGAGCTGTAGCAACAAATGGGGCAAGGAAAGGGTTTCTACAAACCATGCCTATGTTGATCAAGTTGGATCATCATCTCTAGCAAGAATTATCAGGTCATCACATCCTTTGGTAAGGATGGAGGAATCTCCATTAGGTTTGGTTGATAACTCTTAGAAAACATGGCCAGTGTGGGCAAAAGTCAGAAGTGGTGGATTTCTCCTTGGTAAGAGTTCTGGGCTGTTTCTCCTTGTCTTAAGCTAGGAAGGACAACCAATGTCCTCCAGAGTGGTCAAAGTCTTCAGCATTTTGTTTTGCCCCATATTGTCAGTAAAAGTGTATGCATATATGTTATTGCTGCTAAGTCTCTAAGGCGGGATGCTGACCTGGGAGACGGATGGTCTTTGTAAGCCGTTATGCAAGCTTGTGGCCTAATCTTTCCATGTTCCATATTTAGAATTGCTGAATCAGGAGGAAAATATATTTTTGCACACATCTCATTTCTTTGTCTTCAGCAATCTTTGTTTTCCCTTTTATTTCTTTCTCTGCTAATTGTGCCAAAGATTCTTTTTTGTTTTAAGGGCACCTGGGTAATAAAGCGAGCGAGCACTTTCACAGCGCTTTTCTTTGACACTTCAAATTAGTCCAGTTTGGGATGTTACAGTTCCTTTTTTTTTTTTGAGCAAAAGGCTCTATTCAGACAGCAGGCATGGAACTGTGCACCTTTATGATTAATTGCTGCAAGAGGTTGATGGAGGCGTTCAGTGTACGGAATCGAATAATGCCATTTTCTAGTATGTAGCATAAGAGGGGGAAATATCCAAGTGACTTGGACTGCCACAACCCCACAATGTTGGCAGCAGCCCACAACTATGAGTTGGCTCCTATCTCAATCCAAGCCTTTGTTTTTATATATAGCCTTTCTATTTTGCCTTTTACGAGATGGCTACGGAAAGGTTGATGGCTTAAGATACTAAAATGCATAAGCTGGAGGAGGAAAAAAAAGCATCTATCATAAAGGACAAAATAAAAATGGCAGATAGAACAGTAAAGACAGTGATTTTAATTGCAAATAAGTGTTCTCATAGAAGGCAGTTATAAATATCTCTGTGCCATTAAGAGCTATGAGTTGCTGGAAGAATACGATGGGCAGCATTGAAAAGACATCGGAGACGGAGAAGGATGACAGCAATTGCAATCTTAAATAAAAAGCCATAGGCCAGGCAATTCAAGCTACCTTTGGTGCTATTGGGAGCCAACCCATGGTCTGGGGGGGGGGGGGGTTGCACTGTATGCAAAAAAATAGCAAAGTTGTTGAGCAGGAAGCCCCAAAATATTGGGTGCCATCACCAAAAGGCTTTTCTGGAGCCGAGAGGCCATTTTGCAGCCGGAGCTTCTGCAGCCAGAGTTTGGCCCTTGAAATAAGGCAGTAGAATGGGTAAGTTAGGATCTCCACCCTGGAATTTGGCATAGCCAATTCAGACCCTTTGGAGCACAAGCATTTGGCAGGAGTGAGTGGGAAACCAGTAACGGGACCAAGCCCTTTTCAATTAATTGATGCTCAACCTTCCAATTTGCTTGGCCTTAAAAGCATTGCCATTCTGGATTTAATATATATGTGAGATGGGGTTGTGGTTTCTGGTAGCTATTAATGGGCCTTTTTAAAAAACCAGCATGGAATGAAGAGGCTGTAAAGATTTGTTTATAAATAACAATGTAGCGGGAGGGATTTTTATTGCTTTATTTCTTAGGGAAAGCAATAAGTTGGAATACGAAATGGATTCATTTGATTGAGGTTAAAATATATATCCTGTTTTTTTCTTTTATTCCTAAAAGGGTTTTTCTGGTTAGGGCTGAGTGATATGTTTTTACAATTGCATTGGTTGATAAGAGATGAGTAATGGGAAGAAGAGATTATTTTAAATTAACATACTAGAGAAGGTGTTAAATTACCCAGGTTGTTAATTTATTTTTTTAAAATATCTTTTTTCTCTATTGTTTTTTTTTCTTATTTTCTTTTTCTCTGTACTTTTCCCTTGGTCTTTTCTTTTCTTTCTAAATTCTTCATACTTCGCATTAATCCTTTATCGTTAAAGTTTACAAATGTCTTGTATTTGTGAGCTTTGATAAAATTATTAATAGACAAAACATTGCAATTTTCTAATCTCTGTCTCTTTCTCTCTTCCCGTCTCTCTTAAAGCTTGTTGGAAGCTTTTGCATTTTCTGTTGAAGCATCCCACTGTGGTGATTTCTCCTGACTGCATCGGGATCCCCCTTTTTTCCTTTGTCAAAAGAAATGCAAAGACACTGATATATTTAGCTTGACTGCAGGTTTTCTCAGCTTTTAGAAACAACCAGTATCGGCAGAATTGAAATCCGGTGGGTTTGAATTTCAGGCATTGCCTTTTTCAACTCAGCATGAAATGAGTTTCAAATCCTTTCTTTCAGCACCTTTTGGGCTGCGCTTCAGTTTCCAACTTGGTGCAAGATGTCTTCCAAAGGCGCCAAAGGATCTGACTCCCATTTCTTTAGCATTTCCAACACAATGAACGTTTCTGTCTGGTTTTATTTATACGAACAGAGGGAGGGAGAAAGGAAGAAAAAAAGAAAGGAAGGAAGGAGAAAGAAATGAAAGAAATGATAGAAGGAGGAAGGAAGGAAGGAGAAAGAAAAGAAAGAAAGGAAAGAAGGAAGAAGGAAGGAAGGAAGAAAGAAAGAAAGGGAGGGGGAGAGGGAGGAAGGGAAGGAGGAAGGAAGACAGACCTAGGTCCTCCTGAAATTTTCCATAACTTGAAACACTCAAATATTTCATTAACATTTCAATTATGACTTGAAACCCAAAAGCTTTTAGGTCCGAGTTGAATGTTGTTTTTGTTATTCTTTAAAATTATTAAATGCTTTAAAAAGAAAGTCAAAGCAGTTAACTGTAACTAAGAGATAAAACCAACAATAACTAACCTAAGCAGTTGGAGCAAAAAGGCTGGAAATCTCAGCAAGTGAGCCATAAAAAGCATATCTTAGGTGAGAAGAGAAATCCATATGGAAGGTTAGAAATGGTGAAAAGGTTCATTATCTGAAAAAAAATGTTGCAGGTGTTCCCCAAGCTCCTCAAAGTTTGCATCCACGCTTCATTTGGTCCCTTCCTTCTGGATTTGCTCAATACTTCGCAAATACACCAACCAAATAAGGTTGATTCTCTCCACATGCTGAAGCAGAAAATGAAATGATTAAGCCAAAATTAAACTTAGCTTTTGTGTACATGTCTGTAAAAAAAAAAGACTCAGGATTATTTATAAGGTTGCAGCATTTAAGATTTATTAAGAACTAGCTGATAGCCCGGCGTTGCCCAGGTATTTATTTATAGGGCGAAAATGTCCAGGCCAAACGTAATAATTTCTAATGTTGGATTTTCCCCCTTACCAGAGGGAGCCTCCTCGTGGAGTACTGTGAAGACCATGGCAACTCCACTGCACTGTACAGTAAAAGCCATTTTACAGCAGTACAGTGGAAGCCATTGAAAGGCACAACAGGCTGCATCTTAACAAAACATACACCCTGAGGGTGTTAGGGATGTCTTACCCCCACAATATTTGTTTCCAGAGAGTAAGTCATCTGTGTACCAAGTTTGGTTGAAATTGCTTGAGGTGCTCCAGTTATGCTGGAACATACCATCAGCACTAAATTGGTTCCCCTTAACGGTCAACAGAAATCAAGGGTGGGGGGGACTGGATTTGGGTCCCTTGTGGCAATGCAAGGACTCTAAACTGATAATGCCTTTAACTCCACCCCCTCCGCCTCTGCTTGCTCCTTTCCTACATTTTCACGGAATTCCAACTCCTGTTTGGATCTAATCTATGAGAATAGTTTCCCCCCTGATATAATAGATAAACTAATCTCTGGCTTCCTTTGTGATTTCATATTTTACAAGAATTGAATTTTTCCCCTAATCTGTAATTTTCATTTATTATTTAATTACTTGATCTACTGTTGGTATGCCTACACACTTTCCCCCTTTTTATTTTGCTTATCATTATTCACTATTAATCATACTAGGGTGTTTTCTTTTTTACTGTATTTGGGATGGGTTTTTAGGAATTTTAGTTTAATAACTTGTAATTAAGTAAATAAATCCCAGTGTCTGTGCATATTCAGACAGAGAAGGGGAACTAAAACTTCCTTGGGGTTGCACGTAATTATAATTTAAGTTTTAATCACCCAATGTTTGGAATGGTGGATTCTGCAACTGGTGATACTACATGGGGTACCAAACACATTGAGCCAGGAAGTCTCAAACGTAAAGATATTGGGGTCTTTTAACAGTGTCTCTTAACTTTGATGACTTTAAGAGGGGTGGACCTCAAGTCCTAAATTTCCCCAGCCAAACATGCTGGCTGGAGAATTCTGGGAGTTGAAGTCCACACATCTTGAAGTTGCCAAAGTTGAGAAACATTGCTCTAAAATGATAAAATGAATCAAACCAGAGCCTAAGGGCTTGGCCAGAAAATAGTACTTGTCAACCATTTAACTGAACACCCCTGTGTTATTAAACTGTAATAGAAGACTCTTGAAAGCATTCCCCTCCCTCTTAAATTAAAGTGAGTCAAGGTAGATAATCTTGAGTTTCTTCCTCATTCTCATTTTCTAGGCTAAGTTCCAGATATGCTAAATACTGCATCTTCTTCAAGGCTATCTCTGTTTTTCTCTGAATATGATGATAACTACATCCATGTAGATTTCTTAGCAGGCTATGAAAGCCATATGCCTTATTTTCTTCTGAATGTTGGGAGGGGGCAAAGGGGGGAGGTCTTCTCAGTCTATTTGATCCTTCTGGGGATGTCCTGATGGTCTCTTATCCCAGTACCTGTCAAGTTCAACTTCCCTTCCAGCTTTTGAGGCTAGTCATGTTTCTTTAGGTCCTGCAAATCTAAATCTAATAATAATAATAATAATAATAATAATAATAATAATAATAATAATAATAATAATAATAATAATAATAATAATAATAATAATAATTTTATTTGATTAGCCGCAACCCTCTCCCGAAGGACTCGGGGCGGCGTACAATCAAAACAAATAAAATACAGATAGAGACAACATACATACATAAAAAACAAAGACATCTACATGTGCATCTACATGTGCATGGAGGAGGTAGACTAATAAGTGAAGACAATTAAAAACACAATTTAAAATCCCATTAAATAAAATTACCAAATTAAAAAAAAAAAAAACCCGTCAGGAGCGTTATGCAGTTATGGTTGAGCCAGGCCAGCTATTTGGAATAGGTGGGTCTTGAGCTTTATACGGAAGGAGCGGAGGTCAGTGGTGGTCCTAATATCCGGAGGGAGGTCATTCCACAGGGCTGGGCCCGCCACAGAGAAGGCTCTGCTCCTAGGCGCCGCCCCTCGACACTGTCTGGTGGACGGCACCTGAAGAAGTCCCTCTCTGTGCGAGCGGATGGGTCGCAGGGATGTATGGGGCAGAATACGATCCCGCAGGTAACTAGGTCCTGAGCCATGGAGCACTTTAAAGATCATAATCAAGACCTTGAAATGCACCCGATAGACCACAGGAAGCCAGTGCAGCTCGCGCAGGAGAGGTGTCACATGGGAGTACCTAGTACTCCCCATAATCACCCGCGCGGCCGCATTCTGGACCAACTGCAGTCTCCGAGTGCATTTCAAGGGAAGCCCCATGTAGAGAGCGTTGCAGTAGTCCAGGCGAGACGTCACCAGCGCATGGGTGACTGTGCGTAGGGCGTCCTGGTCCAATAGGGGGCGCAATTGGCGCACCAGGCGAACCTGGTGGAGCGCCCCCCTGGCCACGGCTGTCACATGGTCATCCATGGACAGCCTGGCATCCAGGAGGACGCCCAAATTGCGCGCCCGCTCCACGGGGGCGAGTTGAATGCCCCCAATGGCTAGAGATGGAATTAACTGGTTGAACCGGGGGGCCGGAACCCACAGCCACTCCGTCTTGGAAGGGTTGAGCTTGAGTCGGTTGTCATCCATCCAGACCCGTATGGCTTCCACACACCGGGACATCATTTCGACGGCCTCGTTGGGGTGGTTCAGGGTGGAAATGTACAGCTGAGTATCATCAGCGTACAGATGATATCCCACCCCGAAACCACGGATGATCTCGCCCAGCGGCTTCATGTATGTGTTGAACAGGAGTGGCGAGAGGACCGACCCCTGTGGCACCCCACAAGTAAGGGGGCTTAGGGTCGACCTCTGCTCCCCTGCCAACACACGTTGCATCCGGCCAGAAAGGTAGGAGCCGAACCACCGCAAAACGGTGCCCTGGACCCCCAGCCCCTCCAGTCGGTGCAACAGGATACCATGGTCGATGGTATCAAAAGCCGCCGAGAGGTCTAATAGGACCAGGATAGAGGAACAACCCCTATCTCTGGCCCTCCAGAGATCATCAACCAACGCGACCAAGGCCGTCTCTGTGCTGTGCCCGGGGCGAAAGGCGGACTGGCGCGGGTCTAGATAATCATTCTCCTCCAGATGTCGTGGGAACTGAGAAGCCACCACACTCTCTACAACCTTCGCCAGAAAGGGAAGGTTGGAGACAGGACGATAATTGGCCAGCTCCGTAGGGTCCAGGGAAGGCTTCTTGAGCAAGGGTCTCACCACCGCCTCTTTCAAGGTGGCCGGAAGAGACCCCTCACCCAACGAAGCATTCACTAGGCCCAGGAGCCAGTCGCGTGTGACCTCCCAGGATGCCAGTACAAGCCAGGAGGGACACGGGTCCAGTAAACATGTGGTAGGTCGCAGTCGTCCACGCAATCTGTCCAAACCTTCGATGACAACCAAGTCAAACTCCTCCCAGAAAGGTTTCTCAAGACTCGCCACTGGCGTCTCGACTGGACCACTGAAGGGGACCCAATCCTTCCGGATTTGAGCGACTTTATCCTGCAGATATTTCTCAAATTCCTCTGCCCTGCCCTGTAAAGGGGCCTTCCGCGGCCTCTGAAACAGAAGGGAGCGGGACACCCGGAACAGGGCGGCAGGGCAGTTCTCTGCGGATGCAATGAGAGCGGCACAATATTGATGTTTGGCCGTTCTCAATGCCACAAGGTACATTCTTAAGTGGGCTCGTACTTGTGCTCGGTCAAATTCGGATCGGGAGGATCTCCAACGACTCTCTAGGCATCTCTTGCGGTGCTTCATCGCCCTTAGCTCCTCGGTGAACCAAGGAGCCAGGGTGGATCATTGCCGCCGGAGAGGCCGCAAAGGCGCCACCCGGTTCAAGGCCCCGGTAGTCGCATTGTTCCACACGGCCACCAAGTCCTCTACCCGAGGGCGGGTCAGGGCTGCAGGAGGTGGCCCAAGCTCCGTTTGGAACCTATCTGGTTCCATCAGGCGCCTGGGGCGGAACCATCTAGTGCTTTCTGGTTCCGCCTCCCCGCAGCGGGGGGTAGCACCAGGGAAGTCAAGTCGGAGGAGTGAGTGATCTGACCATGACAGAGGAGTGATGGTTAAATTCACTCCTCCCAGATCACTCAACCACTGGCCAGAGACAAAAACAAGGTCCAAGGTGTGACCTCCCTCGTGTGTCGGGCCCTGAATAATAATAATCTGGATCTAAATCTAGATGCTTGACAATCAGGAAACTTTGTGGAGTTCATCCTGATTGGAGAGCTACATTTTGCTCATTCGACTGGTGAAGATAACTTTGAAGGTCTCTGTCAGGGTTCCAAGTAACACCCTAACGAAAGAAGACTCCCGAGGCTGGAGTTTCCTCAAAGTTCCATTTTATTAGAGATGTCATATTGGCACATCTGGGAAAACCTGAATCTGAAAGCTTCCATGTTTTCCCCACCCAAGTGAAAGTCCAAGTCCCTGCCCATCACCCACATGTCCATCACATGGCCCAATCAGGCACCATCCCAACTGGAGATGCCTCCCAGTCACACCCCTCAAGGTGCAGGGCCAGATGTCCTTGACTCTCTGAGAAAGGAATGTTATTTAGACTATATACTTATCTCCCATACTCCTTATAATCCCCCTCCCATTTTCCCACAGCATTGAATATGGCACATCTGAAGGCCCAATGCAAAAGATGGCTTCCAGGACTGACAATCTCCATAAAAGTCTCCTTCTTTACTTTCTACATCTATCTTCTTTCCATCCATCACCAAACCAAAATGCATCCCAAATATACTAATTTTCCCTCTATTAGCATCTGAAATATATTTCTCTTGAAAATGGGAGTTCCACTTTACTGCTTTTCTCTTTAAGGAAGTCTAACAAGCCTGTTATAATACTAATCATGGTTTAACACATTAATAAAAGTAATATTCCATTGTTTAAAGGCTGGCTGGAGCTAAAGCAAACCTAGAAACTCCATTTTTTAAACTTATACGTCAATGGACACCATCTTGATTTTCTTTTTATGCCCCCTCTCGCTGATGGATTATCTTGCCTAAGAGACTTTACAATTTACATTCTAGGCTTTTGGAGAAAATGTTTCTAAATTATTTTCTATGCTGTCTGGGGTTGGATTTGATTGTATGTACTCTTTCCATGGAATTTGCCTAGGGACCATTTCTTACAAGCAGACTGAAAATGCAATTGTTAATGAACCTCTTTCCAGAAGTTTGTGGATTTTTGATTTTAAATAGCTAACGGTCATTGCCCCATCTTTACTCACAATGGAGGAATGGTTGGGGAAAATGACAAAAGTGCAGAGATGGAAAATTCGACTTGTTGATTAGGAAAAAGATAATAACTACATTTGTTAATGACTGGAAACACTTTGTGATGTTTTTTTTCTGAACATGGAAAAAAAATGAACTTGCGATTTATGAGTTTGTTGATTGGAAAGGGTAGAATATGGAAAGAAGGAAGACATGATGTAAACTTAGAAAGACAGCATAAAATATAAATGCATTTTATGTGAATAAAGACTGGAAGTCACTCCATATCTTTTTTCTATTTTTCTTTCATTACTTTCTTATTTATCACTTTTCCTTACTTTCTGTTTTTGCACATTTGTATTGTTTTTACTTTTCAAAAAATGTCTTTCATAGTAGTCCTTGCAACATCTTATATTAGTGAACTTGTTTTGATTCTACATTGTGTGTTTCCTTTTCACTGCCCTGCCCTTCTGGTCATCAGTGTTTGCCTGATAAAATACATTTCACAGCTCCGGTATGGGCTTCCTCCTGCTTTCCTCAACCTTGTCCTTCATCTAACTCTGTTTTTCAAACTTGGCAACTTTAAGATGGGTGGACTGAAACTCCCAACTTTCCCAGGTGGAGGAATCCTGGGAGTTGAAGTCCACACATCTTAAAGTTGCCAAGTTTGTGGAACACTGATTTAGACCAAGTTCAGTCATGGAGCTCCTCTCTCTCAGCCTAGTCCGGGGCCGGCAACCTTAAACACTCAAAGAGCCACAAAGGTCCTCATCCGAAGCCCCGTGTTCAATTCTGGAGCCGACCACAAGGGTAAAAACAAAGTGTGGTGTGTTTGTATGGCTGGAAAGAATGAGGTTTGCAATCTGTAGGACCAGGTCTGCAAATATTCTTTAAATATTCATTATTGAGTCCTCAAGATGCCCCTCTGTCTTTGCCAGAAAGAGTGGTTTATTTTCTCCTATTCTGATGCAAAACAACAGCAACATGTAAGCACCTAAACTGAACTAAGCATAGTTGAAAAGAAAAGGAGAAAAAGCCAAACTTCTTGCAACAAAAGGACTTCTTCCAAGCTTCCTTTGTATGGCATCTCTTCCTGGTGGTCCCCAATTCCTCCTTATGGAGTAATATCACCATTCTTGATGAACACCTGCTTGTGTTCTAGGCAAAAATACGAGATGACATTGATGATGATAATGCTATTAAACACATTTTAGAAGATTGAAGCATATATGAAATGTATGCATCTCTATTTGCCATTAGGCATGAGTATTTCTTCTCCCATGTGCATTCATACCTTTGCAGAATGAAAGGTGGGCCTGTCCTGATATCTTTAGGTAGAGGTAAAGGTTCCCCTCGCACATATGTGCTAGTCATTCCTGACTCTAGGGGGCGGTGCTCATCTCCATTTCAAAGTCCAAGAGCCAGTGCTGTCCGAAGAAGTCTCTATGGTCATGTGGCTGGCATGACTCAATGCCGAAGGTGCATGGAACGCTGTTACCTGCCCACCAAAGATGGTCCCTATTTTTCTACTTGCATTTTTACATGCTTTTGAACTGCTAGGTTGGCAGAAGCTGGGACGAGTAACGGGAGCTCACTCCGTTACGCTGCGCTAGGGATTCGAACCACTGAACTGCCAACCTTTCTGATCAACAAGCTTAGCATCTTAGCCACTGAGTCACCACATCCCTTGCCTAGTGTCCTTAGTGATGGGCTAAGAGTCAGACCCTCCAATTTTGAAATTCTTTGCTGATCAGATTAAAAACAAAATAAAATAGAATGCAGCAGATAAAAAGTGAACTCCTAAAGGACTGACCTAGAGTAGAACCTTTTGCTTCTGGGTGTGACTCAGGGCAGTAGCTTCCTTTGTTTAATATAGATGTATTTCTATATGTGTTTGTGGGGAGCATCCCAAAATCATAACTCTTCCTCCCCTTATTCCACACCTCAGAGGGAGATTTCCCATTTAGTACCAGTGTGCCCAAATGAAACAAGAGTTGTATTTTGAGTGAGTTAGCTTCAAGTAGGAGAAATTTAAGAAGATTCCATCACAGATGGAATATGAAGAACAGTTGCAGGAACTGGGCCTGGCTAGTCTAGGGAGAGAAGGACCAGGGGAGACATGAGAACAGTGTTCCAATATTTGAGGGGCTGCAAACAGAGAGGAGTGCGTTAAGCTATTTTCCAAAGCCCCTGAAGGCCAGACAAGGAATAATGGATGGAAACTGACCAAGGAGAGATTCAACCAAAAATAAGGAGGAACTTTCTGACAGTGAGAACAATTAACCCATGGAATGGAAGTTGCCTTCAGAGGAGGAGAGTGGACTGCCATTTGTCAGAAATGGTGTGGGGTCTCCTGCTCTAGCGGGGGGATTGGACTAGATGACCTATAAGGTCCCTTCCACCTCTGTTAATCTGTTATTTGAACAGAGAGATTATTCCCAGGGAGACCATAATTTCTCCCAGGCAATGCTCCTTCTGACACCTCTGCATTTCCTCACATACCAAAAGATTGGCTGCTTTCTGATAGGGAAAGTAAAGGACATATTTTTCCCTGCTGAATAAAGATCCCTCCCTCCCAACAGGATTTTGTGACCCTTTTCTAGTGAAAATATTAGAATGTGCAGAAATGAATAGACTAACAGCTTGCCTTTGGAAGTTGTGGGGGCTTCATCACTGGAAGCTTTCAAGAAGAGATTGGACTGCCATTTGTCAGAAATGGTGTAGGATCTCCTGATTGAGTGGGGGGGGGGGTTGGACTAGATGACCTATAAGGTCCCTTCCATCTCTGTTAATCTGTTAAAGATGTATGTTTGGGAGATAAATACAGGAAATGAAACATGGGGAAAAGCCTAGAGCCCAGAATGTTTTATTTTCTTTCTTAAGCTCCTGACACTCATAAATAATCATTTTAAGCTCAGAATATTTTGGGTCCAGGACTCTCAAAGTTATTGTTATGATCAAAGATCAGCCATTGCCCAGAAGGATCAGATTTGGAAGTTTCTCCAACTCCATTGATTGTCCCATGCTGCCATCTATCAACAAAGTGTACATCTGCAGTTTGGTAGACGTGGACTTTTTTTTTGCTGATGGATTAAGTGGCTGCTCATATCCAAATTGTTTGTACCCAGAAGACAGAAGAAAGACGCAAACCACAAGATTAGAGGAGATAACCGGGGGGGGGGGGGCGGGGGGGAAACCATGTTGTTTCTGGAGCTGTTCCTTTTTGTCAACAATGATGCTCCTTCCAAATGAATGGTTAATGGGCAATGATATTCATTTCCATCTGAACAGATGGACATTGATCCACATAAGTCAAGGTCTCCTTCAAGCTAAAACAGGTCTGGATGTGCCATAGTGCTTGTCACCGGAGGATAGAGCAAGCATTGGAGAGGACAGCCCCACATTCAGAGTTGATCCAGCCCCTTGATATTGTCAGGCCTGCAGCCATCTTTTCTGTTGGATATTTGGTCTGTCACACTTTCTATTATTCTGCTATGCATTTTCTATTGTGGGAAAATGGGAGGGGGGGATGGTACAGAGTTAGATGTGATGTAGCCATAACAACATTCTTTTTAGAAAGCCAAGGCCATCCTTTGTCTTTGCACCTCTGCACCTGACTGGAACTGGATGGGTTGAACTGCCAGCATGGCAGTGGGAGATTGGACCATGTGATGGACTTGTGGTTGTGGGGGCAGGATCTTGAACTTTCAACTGGGTGGGAAAACCAGGAAACTTTCAGATTCGGGTTTTCCCAAATGTGCCAACATGGGTCTCTTTTTTTTTTAATAAAGAAATTTTATTGGTTTTTTTAACATTTATAAGGGAAAAGGTAAATGGAAAGGTATACAAATTTTGGCAGTTGCAAAGTGTGGCAGGCGCCCCCTCCCTCCAAACTCATATTATACATCTGAGTATAAAACATTAATACATAATCATATATAATCAGCATATTAGTTCTATTGGTATTTTCAATCAGTTTATACATTGTAGTGTATAATCCACATATAATTCCATTACTACTTTCGGTCAGTTTATAACAATGTGATTTTCTTATTCATTTTTGTGATCTGAGCTTTCTTGGTATTGCCCCTTCTCCCCCCGCTGGCAGAGCTCCGGCCCCTCCCGTGTCCTGCATATCCGTTGTAGGATCTTCTGTTTTTTCTAGGTGTGTTTTGTTTTTTTCCATAAAGGCCTGTGCCTCTATGGGTGTACTAATTCTAATTCTTGTCTCCTCCCAGAATATCAGCATACCTTCAGGCATCAACCATCTAAACCACACCCCCTTCTGGTATAATTTATTCGCCAATTGCGAATAATTTTTCCTTTTTTCCCTAATTTTCTTGGGGATCTGCTTCAAGATGGTTATTTCCCTATCGTGGTATGTCAGTGCCTGCCCCCTTTGTACACCCAGAATTTCGTCTCTTGTGCTTTTTCTAAGAAATTTAATATGGACCTCCCTGGGTACATTGTGTGTTCTGGCATAAGCTGAGTTCACTCTATAAACCAGATCTATCTCCCATTCCATCTGTTGTTTTTCTTTGTGTATGTATTCAGCCAAAATGTTTGTCATAATGTCCCTTATATTTTCCCCATCTGCTTCTATGACATTTTGAAATCTAAGATAAAAGGACATTCTCTCAAATTCTGTTTTCATTTGCTGGGTATCAAGTTCTTTGTTTCCCTTCTGCACAGCTTCTACCCCCCCCACCTCCGCCACTCCACCCTCCACAAGGTCCAGTCTCTGTGAGTTCTTATAGATTTGGACTTGGTTCTCTTTAATTTCTTCTTTCATTTCCTTTAATTGTTTCTTAATTTCCTCCTGGCCCTGTATAAGTTGCTGAAGCATTTGTTGCAAATCCATCTCTGTACTCTTAGGTTGCATCAGTTCTGTAATCTTTGATTGTGTGGCAGGACTGGATGTTGCAGATGTCGGGGCAGAGGTAGCAAAGCCAGGTTTTCCAGGGGGTGGTCTTTTAGGAGACATAGTTTATAAAGTAAAGAGTTCAGTCAGTATGGAGAATGGACAACTGAAGAAGCAGAGCAGCCAGATGAGTCCAGGAGGCAGAAGATCCAAGCAGAAGAGAGTTTCTCTAGTCAGTCTGGCAATAGAGAAAAATTTTCCCCCCAGAGAGTTCAAAGAGTAACAATCCACAAGAGATTCTTCTGGGTGGCATGGAGACAAAGACCGGAAGCCTGAATTTTAAAGGTGGAGTCAGGTTTCACAATTCATGAAGACAACGGAAGTGTGCCATCTTGCCCTGCCAGCTTTGGGCTCAGAGGCATAACAGAGTTTCAAAAGTTCCCAAAGTCCTCAGATCATCAATAAGTTATGGAGTTAGATTCAATGAAAAGTCACTTTAGCAAGGGTGAGGCTGCATTGGTTGGCTCTCCCCCCTCCTCCTTCCCCCGGGGCTGAGAGCAAATTGTTCCAAGCCACTTGTCCAAGGGGGGGGGGAAATCCCCCTCCCTCCAGCCGCGCCTCCAAAGCAATCCGAAAGTAAAAGTTTTAAAGAGCTGAAAAATCCTTCAAGTCAAGAAAGGGAATGAAGGGGGGAAGCGCCTCACCACACCGCCGCTGCTTCCTTCTATTTTTTCATTCTCCAGTCAGCCTGTTGCGAAGACGCTGCGCGCCCTCCTATACTGCTCCCCAATGCCTAGAGTGAAGCGGGGGCCCCCCACCAGCCGCCGCTGATGCAGGGATCCCCCGCCAAGCCGCTCCTCCGGCAGGATGCCTCTCCGGGGCGTCCTGTGCCCCCCAAGGAGTGGGGAAGCCCACCAGGGAGCCGGAGCGGGCAAAGGACTTGCCCGTTGCCGTCAGCCGCCAGAACCGGAAGTCCTCCCAACATGGGTCTCTTAATAAATTAGAACTTTGAGCAATACTTTGCTTTGGACTCTGATTTACTTTTGAATGCTATTTGGAACCCTGACATTAACCTGAATCTCCCTTAAAATACTTTACCAGCTTCTCTGACCTTCGGGATGCTGCCTGGATCGCTGACCCGAACTCGGGTGGCGTAAAGACTCAGGGAAGATGGAGGAAGAGAATGTATGGCAGATATATGACAAACTAAAATTCAATGCCCTGTTTTTCTTTTATCATGGTTTGCATTGCTGCTGCCTCATTCCCCAAAGCTTGGAAGGTGTTGGATATTCAAGGGAGAAGGGATTAGAAAATGGTAGGAAAAAATGTCCTAAGAGGTCAGTTTGATAATGGAACCAGTTACCAAAGGAAGTGGGGGGGGGTCCTCATTTCTGGGTGTATCCTAGCAAAGGTGGTATTCAGCAAAGCTCACTTCTTCAGCTTCAACCGCAATAATACAGGGGCAAACAATAGATACAAACTCAAGGTAAAGCGGTTCAAACTCGATTGCAGAAAATACGACTTCAGCAACAGAGTGGTCAACACCTGGAATGCTCTACCCGACTCTGTTGTTACATCCTCAAACCTCCAAAACTTTAACCTTAAACTATCTACCATGGACCTCACCCCATTCCTAAGAGGTCCGTAAAGGGGGCATGCACAAGCCCCTCAGCTTGCCTAATATCCCTGTCTTACTGCCCCCATTTATCTGTACTCACTTCCTTTGTTCGTGTTTATGTTCATACCTATACTTGTTATCATGTACATGTTTGACAAACAAACAAACAAACAAATAAATATTATCAGGAATGCTTTAATTTAGATTACTGTATTGGGCAGGGTAGTGGACAAAATGGCCTGAAGGTTCCTTTGGATTCTTGGATCCTAAGATTCAAATTCTCAGTGTCTTCCTGGTCCTAATGTAACTCCTTCCCTACTACACTCCCCTGCTGCTGAGACTGAGAAGAAGGACTGGCCCAAATTCCCCCAGGAAGCTTTTGGAGCTAAGGGAGGATTAGAACTGGGGTCTCAAAACCTTCATCACCTCACCACATTGGCACACATTTATTTGCACTTCACCAAGTTTCCAGATTCTGACTTAGGAAGAGGACTTCACCTGTTAAGGTTTGGGCTCAGCTAATGGCTAAGCAACTAAGATGCTGAGCATGTCAATCAGTTCAGCAGTTCAGCGATTCAAATCCCTAGCACCACGTAATGGAGCGAGCTCCCTGTACTTTTCCCAGCTTCTGCCAACCTAGCAGTTCAAAAGCAGGTAAAAAATGCAAGTAGAAAAATAGGGACCACCTTTGGAGAGAAGGAAACAGCATTCTGTGCACCTTTGGCATTTAGTCATGCTGGCCATATGGCCACAGAGACATATTCGGACAGCGCTGGCTCTTTGGTTTAGAAAGGGAGATGAGCACTGCCCCCTAGAGTTGGGAACAACTAGCACGCTTGTGCGGGGAACCTAACCCCTTTTAACCCAACTTTCCTTCCCTCTTATACAAGAGAGAATCACGGAATGATACTATCGTAAGAGTCCATTGAGTCCAACCACCTGTTCAGTGCAGGAATCCCAAACCAAGCATCCCACAAAGATGGTATCCATCCTCTGTCTGAATCCATTCAATAAAGGTAAGTCTGTCACATGTCTGGGGAAATGGTTCCCTTATCAAAGAGGTCTTACATCCCCCCCCGCATTTAATTAGGTCTTCCTTCCTGGAACTTTAGGATTGGCATTCCAAATTCTGTGCTCTTGTATGATAGAAAAGAGGTTGAAGCTAATCATAATAATTATCATTGAGGTGATTTATCCATGGAAAATCCTTTCAGTCCAGGGGTAGGATTCAGCCGGTTCACCCTGGTTCGGGCGAACTGGATGTCAGTTTTGCATCCAGTTTGCTAAACTGGTTGTTGCAAGAACTGGCTGGCCTCTCCCATACTGCCTCTCCCGTCCCAGAAGAACAGGGCCCGGGAGGAGTCTCTGGGAGGGCAAAAAACGCCCAGATGTCCAGAAACGGGCCCATTTCTGACCTCTGGAGCCCAGGGAAGGCCATTTCGCCCTCCAGGAGGCTCAGGAAAAGCCCCCAGAGCATGGGGAAGGCAGAAAAGACCCCCCTGTGGTGCAGGAGGCTGAGTAGGCCATGCCCATCATGGTCACACTCATCCAGCAACCGGGCTGAGAACTGGTTGCTAACTTTTTTTTAAAAAAGAATTTTATTGGTTTTTACAAATATTTATAGGAAGGGGTAGGTAGGTATACAAAATTTTGACAGCTACATCATGCGAAAGGTAGAAATCCCCCCAAATCTCACAACTTTTACAGAAAAAAAAATAAAGATCAAAAATTAAAAGATAAACATTGGCAGCTTTTTGTTTTACATTATATCAACAATATATTCAATCATCTTATATGTCACTTCCAACAATTACATTATAACAACAATTGCAATAATATTTCAAACGTATTTTTGTGACCTGAGTGTTCTCGATGTTGCTTCCTCCCCCCCCCTGTCCTCTGGCAGAGCCACGGCCCCTCCCTCCATATCTTGTGTACTGTCCCCTGTTCCATCTAGAAAGGCAATGTGTTTTTTAATGAAGGCCTCTGCCTCCACAACTGTGTTGATTCTAATTCTATTGCCCTCCCAAAAGATCAACATTCCTTCTGGCAATAACTATCTAAACCAAACTCCTTTATCATATAATTTCTTTGATAAAGAGGAATATTTCTTCCTCTTATCTCTTACTTTCTTCGAAATTTGTTTAAGAATGGCTATTTCTTTGTCTTTATATTTTAATGGTCCCCTCTCTGAGCTCCTAAGACCTCATCTCTTGTAGGCTTTCTAAGAAATTTAATATGTACTTCCCTTGGAACGTTGTGTGTTAGTTGCTAACATTTTTGAATCCCACCGCTGCTTCAGTCCTAGCATTAATGCAAACCATGCCCAGTTCCATAGCTCATGATCTTCTATGTCTGTTCCAGCTTTTCAGTATCTTTCAAAAAATCCAGTGTCCAGAATTGTCAAGTGTCAAGTACTCAAGATGGGAGGCAGCAGATGCCAAATAAAATACAGCTAATGTAGCTTATAATTTGGAAATCATATTTTTATTACTACAGTCTAAAATGGACATATTTGTTTGTAGCCGGATTACATTGGTGATTCATATTCAACCCTCGAGGTAACAAAGATTCTATTTGTGCATAACTAGTGTCCAACTATAACTGTGGGTTTAACTTCTTTCTCACCGTGAAGAAGTCTGCATTTGTCTCTCTCAGGTTTCATTCTGTTGTTTTCAGAACATTTCGCTAACCTCTTTACATCATTTGGAGTTTTGTTTTTGTCTTTTCCAATTATGAGTTGGGATCCCCCAGAGGATCATGAGAAACCTTGAGGGCAGAATCACATTTTTTGGCGCAATTTGAGTGGGAACACTGGCCTAACTCCCTCCAAGATATGATTCTCAGACAAGTTGTGATACCAGAAAGCCCTGTGTCCACATGACACAATAACTCTTGTGGATTCTGGCTTGGACTAACCCATGTTCTCCTCCTTTTTCTTCTTGCAGATTTATCCTGGTCTTCAGCTGTCTGATTTTATCTGTGTTTTCAACTATTCCTGAGCATCATACATTTGCCAACGAGTATCTCTTCATCCTGGTAAGGGAGATCTCCTTCTTCTTTCTTCTTTTAATTTATTTATTTGATTTGTCAATCATTTACAAGACAACAGGTATTAGAATAAACATGAGTATGAATGAAATGGGGACAAATAAATGGGGACAGTAGGACAAGGATGGTAGGCATGATGCACGCCCCTTACAGACCTCTTAGGAATGGGGTCAATAGTAGACAGTTTAAGGTTAAAGTTATGAGGATTTGAAGATGCTATTTGAAGAAGTTATGGGCATTTGAAGATTCTTCAGCAACCTTCTGGGATTTTCTCCTAATGTTGTTTGGTTAAAGCCAGACTGAGTCATTTGAGGTTACACATGATGTTCTGAGAATCCAGACATTGTCTCAGCCTATTGGTTGAATGGTGGTTCTTTGGGCATTGCATGGGAAGGGACTCACATGCATTTTGCTTTAGTAACTCAGCTTTACGGTTCAATGTATTGTGAACCCAACTTCTCTGTAGGTAAGTAGGGGGAGAGAAGTTCTTTCAGTCTTTGTTTTTAATTGCTACAAGAGGGGGGTGAGGTAGGGTAGGTTGGTGAAGAATATTTGCTAGGATTCCAAGACAGCATGGTGTCAGGCCTGCAGTCATATTTTCTTTTCGATCTTTGGCCTGCCACACTTTCTATTATTCTGCTATGCATTTTCTATTGTGGGAAAATTGGAGGGGGGATTGTACGGAGTTAGATGCTATGTAGCCATAACAAAATTCTTTCTAGAAAGCCAAGGTCATCCTTTGTCTTTGCACCTCTGCACCTGATTGGAATTGGATGGGTGGAACTGCCAGCATGGCAGTGGAAGATGGACTTGTGGGTGTGGGGGCAAGATCTTGAACTTTCAACTGGATGGGGAAAACCGGGAAACTTTCAGATTCGGGTTTTCCCAGATGTGCCAACATGGCTCTCTTAATAAATTGGAACTTTGAGGAATCCTTTGCCTCGGACTCTGATTTACCTTTAGATGCTATTTGGGACACTGACACATGGTCTTTGCAGTTGTTGTAAGCACCCTTCCCACAAATACACTCAAGCTAGAATCACATCACCCAGGAAAGTTTGGTCACTAAATTGGTTTAATTTTCCTGGTTCGCTCAATAGCAATAGACTAATATACTGCTTCATAGTGCTTTTATAGCCCTGTTGTGGCCTGCCAGTGGCCTGCAGAGCTGGCAGCAGAGTTGGACAGGGAAGAGGTTGGGGAGGAACATGGGCCAGTCCTGGAGTCTGGGGAAGGCTCGGACGAGGACTCTGCGTCAGTGGTGGGTTCCTAACCAGTTTAGTACTGGTTTGCTGAGAGGGTGTTTTGCCTTTCATTATATATATGAAATGCTTATACTGTATATTAATATAAACTTCTAATATTTATGTGTCTTAATATGTAGTATTTATTCATTTTGCTGGAGTGGCTCTGTTGAGCTAACACCACGATAAAAACGGTCAACAAAAACAACCATTAAAAATTTAAAAAGCCCAGACGTACCATCTGCTTGTCAAGCCATATCATAGCCTCTTCCAAGATGGGTGCATTTAGCATCCTAGCCTGAATGCCTGAGGGAAAAGCAGGTTTTTTAATGCCGTATAAAAGGCCAGCAGGGCTAGGACAAAAATTGAATCTCTGGAGAGTTGAGACTCCGTTCCAAATCATTCAGTTTCAATTAACCTGTCATCCTTCTCAGGTAAACCAGACAAGAAACAGACACGATGAGCTAATTCAACGTTATTGTAAAGCTACATTAACAGAATCTTGCAAGTCTGAATGTAGAAATCTCCTGCCCTCTCTTTTACAGCCAGAGAAATTAGCAAGCTTATTTTCTGTATTTCTTTTTCTGCCCATTTTGCAGCTCCCCCATTCTTATCTGGCAATTCTCTAGTTCCCCCTCCCTTCTCCCAAGATCTTTCCCGCGTATTCTCTCTAGTAATGCTATGCTGCTAACTAGGGCATACAAAAACTTTGCCAGACCTACCCTTGAATGCTGCTCACCTGCCTGGAACCCACACTGCATCTCGGACATTAAAACATTAGAGAAGAGTCCTCAACTCTGCTCGTCATAAAATTCCTTATACCACCAGGCTTGAAATTTTAGGCCTAGATAACCTTGAACTATGCCATCTATGTTCTGACCTGAGTTTAGTGCACAAGATAATCTGCCATAACATCCTACCTGTTAATGACTACTTTTACTTCAACCACAACAACACAACACAACACAAGGACTATCAATAGATACACACTAAATGTAATCTGTTCCAATCTTGATTGCAGGAAAAGTGATTTCAGCAATAGAATAGTAAATGTGTGGAAGACCCTACCTAATCCTGTTGTTAGTTCCTCTAACCCCACATACCTTTGACCTTAAACTATCTACCGGGGACCATGTTTCTTAAGAGGTCCCTAAGGGGGCGTGCATAAGCGCACCAGCGTGCCTACCATCCCTGTCCTACTCTCCCATTGATATGTCCTCTTTTTATGTGTTTATGGCTATGTTTGGTTTATTTATATCCATTTATTTGTATGTTTTCATACTTGTTTCCTTGTACTTGCTGATAAACAAACAAACAAACAAACAAATAATAAATAAATACCATTACACCATTATTCCAAAGAGTATTTCTGCAGTACATCGTTACTGTTAAGGGTAGACTTTTTATTCATTTTGCACAGCATTATTTTAACCATTTTAAACACAAGTTAATTTTTTTTAAAGCAACTACCCCTGTGATATCCATAAACATGAATGGAACTTCACACTGTCAAGGTGCTGTCATGACTTTTTTTTTACCATATCCAGCTGGGCAAGGTTTGTCCACTCTGGGAGCTAAAGCAGGAATAGCCACAGAGGTGGAGAGCCCCCTGGCTGAATAGGAGGGGCAGCCCTGCAGGAGTTGCTTAAGCTGTTCTGCACTGCCTCTCTGAATGAATGCATACAAGAGCTTCTTTCCTTCTCCAGTGGAAGCACCACTTTCCTGATGGATCTTGGGCCATCCTGGACTGAGAGGAGGCTCCAGTAGTGGGATTCAATTTTTTTTACTACCAGTTCTGTGGGCATCGTGTGGCTTGATGGGCATGAATTGATGGGCATGGGAGGGAAAGGATACTGCAAAATCCCCATCCCCTCCACACCCCACTAACCTGCTTTCCAGCTCCATTCTCCTGTGCAGGGCAACAAAAGAAGACCCAGCCAATCAGTTGGGACTCGGGAGGCAGCAAATAGATGTGGGTGGATATACCGGCTAGGTGGTATTTGCCAACTCTCCAAACTACTCAAAATTTCCTCTACCAGTTTGCCAGAACCGGTCAGAACTGGCTGAATACCACCTCTGGGAGGCTCCATTGTGAGAACCAATCTTTAAGAAATGAAAGCAGATCTTCTCGAGCTGGGACAATCCAGTTGGGTGGGTGATGATAAGAGATTCCAGCAAACTCATAGAAATTCCAGCCAAAAGTCTTCGTTGGCCTTGAAAGAAAGATATCCTGGAAAGTTACTCATTGGAACGCCTTGAGAACATTGGATGAACTCAGTTCTTCTATTGCCCTTCTCCTTGGCCTCTAAAAGGCTGCCTGAGACACAGCATTAACTTAAAGAGTTTAGTCTGCAGGACGCCTAGTCTGCTGTTAAAGTCGGATGCTAAGTTTGACTTCTGGTAACTTTAGGGACAGATCTGTGCAGCTTTCTTGGAAACAGCATTTTATGGAAGAGATAAAATCTCCTCCTGAAATGCTTTTGTTAACTTAGTTTTCAAGAATCCCCAGTTTTGCTTCCAATGCTGGGATTTCATCGTGGTCTCCCATCCAAGTCAGAGGCACAGCTTAGCTTCTGTGTTCAGACCAAGTTGAACCAGTACTGCCTTCTAGTGGCTAATATATAAAAATACAGACATAAAGAGGGCACTACAGATAGTTCATGAAATTCAAATATTTTGGCCACCTGATGAGAAGGAAGGACTCCCTGGAGAAGAGCCTAATGCTGGGAAAGATGGAGGGCAAAAGAAGAAGGGGACAACAGAGAATGAGGAGGCTGGATGGAGTCACTGAAGCAGTAGGCGTGAGCTTCAATGGACTCCAGGGGATGGTAGAGGACAGGAAGGCCTGGAGGAACGTTATCCATGGAGTCACAATGGGTCTGACACGACTTCACAACTAACAACAGCAACATATAGTTCTTGATATACAATCACAATTGGAATTTCTATTGTGGAGTGATGTCATTGAGTTACACTCCATTTTATAACCTTACTTTCTGTGCTCATTAACTGAATCACACACTGGTTAAAAGAAACTATCTTTCACCAGTGACTTTGCTGGCTGAATGCCCTGCAGGGAAGGTTGCAAAGGGTGATCATGTGACACCCCCTTCTCTCCCCCCCACCCCCGATGCTGCAGCTGTTGTAAATACATGTCAGTTGCCTAGGGTGTGAATTTTGATCATGTAGAGATGATTGCAACTCTGAGGACTGGTCACAAGTCATTTCCCCCCCCCCCAATGCCGTCATAACTTCAAATGCTCACTGAACGGATGGTCGTAAGTCAAGGACTACCTGTAAAGCATTTCAGAAGGACGAGGTAACCCTTTCCCGCTCCAGTGCAGCCCCTCCTGCTATTAGATTTCCCAAAAAGGAAATCTCCCATTGGCACTAATGAAAGGTTAAGGCTGGGATTAATAGCTATGTGTGGGCGCAAGTTAAGAGGGGAGAGACTGATTTGGCAAGGCCAAAAAAAAAAAAAGGAAAACTCCATCCTCAATCTCACCGTAGACATGTTGCAGCCCCAAAACCTCAGCTACCTTCCAAAAGAGACACTCAAGCAGAAGAAAAGCATACTTTGTGGCAGAAGGAGAGGAATGCAAATGTTTATTAGATCTGCTAATTATTGATTTATTTATCTAGTATTGTAGGGATGAATGGCACTTTTTGTCACAAAGCAGCAATTTAACGGCACTTGTTCCAACTGACTTACCACAAATTAAAGACAGCGAGAGTTTGCGTCTGGGCTTGTTTGCAGAGGGATTTAAGAAGCTCCTGCAGAAATGGCAATTTCAAAGGCCCTGCAAGGCAAAGGCAGCAAGGGCAATGAGGTGGTACTGATTGGGGAAAGAGAATTCCTCCGAGAGCTTTGGATGATGAAGCTGGATAAGTGAACATAATTGGCAGGGAGGCGCCAGGAAAACAGAGTGATGGATGAAGGGGTGGGAGGAAGCTCGGTCTGCAATTAAGGGACAAGGAACTGGGAGAAGGTTTTAAGGAGGAGGCCCTGCCAAGCAGGGAGAGGAAGGACACCAGATGGACCTGATAGGATTAGAAAGTGAAGAGGCCAGAGAGGAGACAAGCAGGGACGTGCGGTCAGGGGAGGCAGGGGAGGCAGAGCCTCACCGCTCTCATCATGAAAAGAAAAAAAAGGGAAAAGGGAAAAGGTGCTGAGGAGCCTCGGGGAATGGAACCACATGAGCAGGAGGGAGGTGCGGGAGGCTCCTCTAGCCTCAGCCTCCCTCCTGCACACGTGGTCCCATTCCCTGCCTTCTGTCGGGTTCTGACGCCAGAGCTCATGGTTCCAGCGGGAAGGGAAGAAGGAAAGTCCCATTTCATAGAAGAGATTGGCTGAAAAAGAAAGACAAATTATTTGGATGTTTCAGCCATCAGCACAACCTGCTCGTTTTCATCTGCACAGGGGGAAAAGAACAAGTGACAGTTGGAAGAAAAGGAAGGAAGGAAGGAAAGAAGGAAGGAAGGAAAATCTCAGCTGAAAAAGAAAGACAAATTATTTGGATGTTTCAGTCATCAGCACAACCTGCTCGTTTTCATCTGCACAGGGGGAAAAGAACAAGTGACAGTTGGAAGAAAAGGAAGGAAGGAAGGAAAGAAGGAAGGAAGGAAAATCTCAGCTGAAAAAGAAAGACAAATTATTTGGATGTTTCAGTCATCAGCACAACCTGCTCGTTTTCATCTGCACAGGGGGAAAAGAACAAGTGACAGTTGGAAGAAAAGGAAGGAAGGAAAATCTCAGAAAGAAAGATATCTCCTTTTAAGCAACTTTCCCCCAAACTCTCAGAAATAGCTGACGCTGGTTTTCTTCTAACTGAGATGAAAACTAAATTAAGAAGGTCCGTGTGACTTTCCCGTAGTAAGCAAAATAGGTACCTGTTTGTACAAAAATAGAGAGGGAGGTGACAAGGAGGCCATAGCTGACACTGCAGGAAAACAGGCCCTTTTTCTGATTCATGCAAGGAGGGATGCAGCGAGACCAGTTGGGGGGCAAGTCTGCAGGGCCAGGTTCTCGCATTTCCCATTGGAGCAGGAATGATGGACATTTGTGCCCATTTGTCCACCATCCAGGAGAAAAGCCAAAGTCCTCTGGAAGAGCCTTTACGTTGAATGCAAGGAATCCTACCTTAATGCGCAGCAGCTTCAGGTATGACTAGGAAGAGGTCTCCATTAAGAATGAAAAATAATAGGAAGCATCCGTTACTCAAAATAATCAGATTATGCATATACAGAAATAGTATATAATAGCCTCAGATCTTTGCGTTAACCTGTGACAAAGAACTGAGGAATAACTGGAAACACAGAAGAGAAGAGAAACTCTTGATCCTGGAAAGACATAAAAAAGGATGCCAGACGAGCCTGAGAGGATGGAAAATTGCAAAATTGGTTTCTGGATTGAGTGCATCAATTTAATGCTGTCTTCAAAAGGATAGATTGATTGATCCTTGATTTAGAATCCATCTCCCATCATCCTTAAACCTGGACTGTATTGACTAACCAGATAAGAAGGAGAACTCTGGAACAAGACAGTTGAACTCTCAGTTGTTATGGATTCTCCTTCAACTCTCTTGTCTTCTTCTGTTTGTTCTGACTGAGGCTTCCCAAGAGCAGGAAGTATAGACTTCTTCTACTGACCAAAACCCCTTTTTATTAATTGACTGTGAATTCTGCTCCTTCACATCCAGCAAAGTCTTTCAAGAGAGGATTTACAGTCACAGACCTTACCTGGCTTGGAGAGCTGCCAGGTCGATATCTGCAAAACTTGGCAAGGAGTCTCCCAGAGTCACAAATGAATTAAGCGAACTAATTGTCTCCTGCAATTCCACTTCCCTTTTGCTCCTCTTTTACCTCCTCTTGGAGGGGCCGTTCATCATCCACCTGTGGCCTTACACCCAAGTCGACCCCTGTTCTTTAGCTGTTCCCTTCATCTGGCAACTCTGCACATGCACACACTGGGAACAGGCGCCAGCTGTTCTTCTGCCTCACTGATGTCTGACTCTGAAGGCAGCTGATAACTGGCATATGGCTCTGGCCCCCTCTCTGCCTCCAACACAGAGCCCTCATGAGAGCCTTCCCCAGACTCCAGGACTGACCCATGTTCCTCCCCAACCTCTTCACTGTCCGAATCTGCTGCCAGCTCCACTGGCCACTGGCGAGCCACCACACTGTTCCCCCCTTCTCTCCAATGGTCTCTTCCAGACCTTAAATGGTCACTTTGTGTCTCATTGGACCTGAGCTATCCATCCTTTGTAGCCTCCCATTTACCTTGAGCAGTTTACCCGAGTGAGCATTCACAACTTCCAGGGGATTCAAGGGAGGGCAAGTCACAGTTGGTATTAGCCCCAGGTAACATTTGAAAAGGCCCCATCAGGAGAGCAAATTGTTCCCCAGGGAACGTTGCATCCATGGAGGCCTTTGCATGCCACGTTTTCTCCTGACGTGTCCCCAAAATGTCTGCTCAAAAGTAAATTTGCAGCAGCAGCATGAAATGCCACCCTTTGCTCCAAAGATGTCTTTGCTGAGGTCCAGCCTTTGTGTGGGGAAGATCAATGAGTCGCAAGAGCACATTTATATTTAGCAAACAGCTCCCTATGCCATCCTGCCCTTTTGGAGTCCTCGTTTCTGATTGTGGCCTCTATGCGGTCTGGTCAAAATGCTGGGTCATTAACACCACGGTGGCAACTATAAAAGAGAAGAAGAGAGAGGAGAGAGTTCCTTGATAAGAAGAACAGAAGTAGAATTTTATCTGATCTTTCTCCGTGACAAGTTTTTCCAAGTCAGCGGAAATTCATATTGCTGAATTTCTTTGGAAATGGGCAAATGTACTGCATTTGTACCTAGTACCTAAAGTACTGCATCCAGGTTTGGTCACCACACTATAAAAAAAAGTTGAGACTCTAGAAACATTACAGAGAAGAGCAACCAGGTTGATTAGGGGACTGGAGACTAAAACATATGAAGAATGGTTACAGGAACTGGGCATGGCTAGTCTAGGGAAGAGGAAGACCAAGGGAGACATGATAGCACTCTTCCAATATTTGAGGGGCTGCCACAGAGAGGAGGGGGTCAAGCTATTCTCCAAAGCACCTGAAGGCCAGACAAAAATAATGGATGGAAACTGACCAAGGAGAGATTCAACCTGGAAATAAGGAGGAGCTTTCTGACAGTGAGAACAATCAACCAATGGAACAGAAGTTGCCTTCAGAAGTTGTGGGAGCTTCATCACTTGAGACTTTCAAGAAGAGATTGGACTGCCATTTGTCAGAAATGGAGTAGGGTCTCCTGCTTGAGCGGGGGGGGGGGGTATTGGACTAGATGACCTATAAGGTCCCTTCCAACTCTGTTAAATCTGTTAAATGGGTTGTGAAATTCACATGTTTTCCTTGTGGTTAATTCCCCCAGCCTTTGATATCCAAAGGTAGAATATCTTTCCTCTTTATCTTTTTAGTTTGTTTGCTACCTTAAAAATCTAGAAAAATGTTTTCAAAAGGAAAAGAAAGAAGAGAATGGCAGACAGATGTGGCAGGACGAGGGAGAAAAGTTAAAAGGGAAACAGCAAAATCATCACATTGGTTACATATGGGAAATTATTCTGCCTAATTTTTCAAGGCATGCTTAAACCTTCAGCACACTGAACAATATTGATTCGTCTTTGTGCTACATCAATAAAGAGTCATTTTGTCAACAAAAAACAAGCCTGTATTAACCATCCTGGATATTAAATTTGGACTCACACTGTCATTACGACATTGAACAGTAAGCCCCACTCCTGCCCTCAACCCCCCACTGTTCAATTAAATGCTCAAGTCTCCCTATAGTAATGCATCCATAAGTCTTTCGTTAGTAATTCAAAAGTACATTCACATCTTTGAAGGTATTGATATTTTTTGACCAGCTGAACTCACGGATGGATTTTGAATTGAAACAGGGCAATGTTGGGACAGGCCCATCTCATATGAGTAAGTCTCCTGTCAGCCATTTACACTTTTCAATAATAAGGGAGTTGTGTAATGATATGGGGCAATAACCTTGGGAGATGGAAGAAAGAGTCACAAACTGGACAACTGGCATGCAAAATATATATCATCCACAGAAGAGGTGAGGGTGTGGGAAACAGAGGTGGTATTCAGGAGGTTCTGACCAGTTGTGGAGAACCGGTAGCAGAAATTTTGGGTAGTTTGGAGAACTGGCAAATACCACCACTGACTGGCCCTGCCCCCATCTCTTCCCGAGTCCCAGCTGATCGAGAGGAAATGGAGACTTTGCAGTAACCTTCCCCTGGAGTGGGGAGGAAATGGGGATTTTGCAGTAACCTTCCCCTGAAGTGGAGAGGAAAAAGGGATTTTGCAGTAACCTTCCCCTGGAGTGGGGAGGGAATGGAGATTTTGCAGTAACCTTCCCCTGGAGGGGGGAGGGAATGGGGATTTTGCAGTAACCTTCCCCTGGAGTGGGGAGGGAATGGAGATTTTGCAGTATCCTTCCCCTGCCATGCCCACCAAGCCATGCCCACAGAACTGGTAGTAAAAAATGTTGAATCCCACCCCTGATGGGAAACATTTCAGAAGGGCCTCTCTCTATTTTTCCAGAGAGTAAAAAGAAAGGATGAGAGAAATACTTCGATTCTGTTATTATAACTCTACAATAAAGATAGGACTAGGATTTGTTCTGGTGCTTTCTGCCTGGACTATCTCAGGTCGATAACCAGGCCTTTAAAAAGCTCTCATAAGGGTAATGTGAAAAACATTTTTTTTGTTTGAATTAGTTTCACCTTATGATAAAAAACATTCCAAATAGTCTATAAGAATATTTGCCACTGATTTGTTAATATGGAGCAGTCCTGTTCTTTATTCCAAAATTCTTGCAAATAATTCCTTAGCAATATTTTAATTTTTTAATTAAAATATATTGCCAATTTGGAATCTGTCTGTCTATCAATCTATCTGTCTGTCTGTCTGTATGTATGTATGTCTCTTATCTATTTATATCTATCTATCTATCTATCTATCTATCTATCTATCTATCTATCTATCTATCTATCTATCATCTATCTATTTATCATCTGTCTGTCTACATTTGTATGTCTGTCTGTCTATATTTGTATGTCTGTCTGTCTGTCTGTCTGTCTGCCTGCCTGCCTGCCTGCCTGCCTGCCTGCCTGCCTGCCTGCCTGCCTGCCTGCCTGCCTGCCTGCCTGCTTGCCTGCCTGCCTGCCTGCCTGCCTGCCTATCTATCTATCTATCTATCTATCTATCTATCTATCTATCTATCTATCTATCTATCTATCTATCTATCTATCTATCTATCTATCTATCTATCCATCCATCCATCCATGTCTGTCTGTCTGTCTGTCTGTCTGTCTGTTTGCCTGCCTGCCTGCCTGCCTGCCTGCCTGCCTGCCTGCCTATCTACCTACACATCCATATCTATCTATCTATCATCTACAATTGTCTCTCTCTGTGTGTGTGTGTGTGTGTGTCTGTCTGTCTGTCTGTCTGTCTGTCTGTCTGTCTGTCTGTCTGTCTGTCTGTCTGTCTGTCTGTCTATCTATCTATCTATCTATCTATCTATCTATCTATCTATCTATCTATCTATCTATCTATCTATCTATCTAATTTAATTTATATAACTGTTTAGAAGTGATTCTGGGCAATTTAGAAACAGCCCCATCCAGAAGTTTTAAATGTGCTAACACATTTGAACCAATTAGTGAACTCAAAAGATGTTTTCATTGAATATCTTGCCATTTTGGCAATGTTAGGCACTCCAGATTTTCCTTGCGGTAATTCAGATGGTTTAAATAACTTGACGTGGCCCTATGCAACTTTAAAGAATTAATTCCTCTAATTGCCCATGACTTTGAAACAAGGCTTGTTTAGACGAGCTCTCTATTAGGGGGAACAGTTACTGAATGGAAGCATATTTGCTTAACCAGAATTCATGTAAGTGTCATGTAAGCTGGCTGGAGAATTCTGGGAGTTGAAGTCCACAAGTCTTAAAGTTGCCAAGTTTGGGGACCCCTGGTTTAACAGAATCTTGCTGGTCTGAAAGTACAACCCTCCCTCTTTGACTTTACAGCCCAAGAAACTAGGGAGACCCCCTCCTGAGAGGTTTGCTACATCCACATTCCCTCTGAGGACTAGGTAGCCTCTTATTTAACAATTCACCCAACTGTAGCTCTTCCCTGTCTCCCAAGGCCACTCCCACACACCATTACAATAGCTCAGGAGTAGGCAATCCGCGGCTCTGGAGCCACATGTGGCTCTTTCATCCCTCTGCTGCGGCTCCCTGTCGCTCAAAATATGTATCACAACCACCAATGTGTGACACCTTCCAGCTCGTGATTTATTGAGCTTTTGGACCCCTGGTAGGTTTCGTGGCTCCCGCTCTTTTCTTTTCTGTGGGAAACGAATCCGAATGGCTCTTTGAGTGTTTAAGGTTGCGTACCACTGCAGTAGCTCATCCTCTCATTAATGGTGAGGGTTTAAGCCAGGGGTGTCCAAACTTGGGAACTTTAAGACTTGTGGACTTCAACTCCCAGAATTCCCCAGCCAGCTGGCTGGGGAATTCTGGGAGTTGAAGTCCACAAGTCTTAAAGTTCCCAAGTTTGGACACCCCTGGTTTAAGCAATGGCTGTAAGGATTGGGAGTTCTAATCCCAGTTAATTGGGTGGCAAACAATTAGATTCTAAAACAAGGTAGACATAATTTCCTCAAGTCCAGCTTGACCCTTGGTGATTCCATGGATTTTTCCTGGAAAAGTATACGAGTAGTTCCCCAGGGTCTTCTTTGCAATAAGTATTAGTGTTCCTAGTGGTGTCGTTTGTATGCCGGCTGGGGAATTCTGGGATGTTATTTGTATGCCGGCTGGGGAATTCTGGGAGTTGAAGTTCACACATCTGAAAGTGGCCAAGGTTGAAAAACGCTGTTGGACCTGCTGTTCTGGCTACACATTTCTTGTTTTAAAGTGCTTCAAGTAAATTGGGGCGATTGTGACCACTCTTTCTGCTCACCCTCCATGCAAAAAATATATATATCTCACATTGGTTTTTTTCTGCCTTTCTTTTCTCCTTGTAGGAATTTGTCATGATTGTTGTTTTTGGAGTGGAATACATTGTCCGTGTCTGGTCGGCGGGCTGCTGCTGTCGCTATCGAGGATGGCAAGGCCGTTTCCGATTTGCCCGCAAACCCTTTTGTGTCATTGGTAAGCATCTGATGGAAACAAAGAGGCATGTCAGAAGGATTCTTGATATGCCCCATCATTATTGGGGGGAAGAGGAGGAATGAGAATGGGAAAAGTCCCATTATTTTGTACTCCAGACAGCTGTGCAACTGTCATTTGTAGTTGTTGACTCATATTGGTTACATTCACACAACACATGGGGTTGTCTTGTTTTCTGGATGCACTCAATGCATCGAACCACATATTGATAAACACAACCCTTAAATAAAAACTAGGGGACGCGGTGGCTCAGTAGCTAAGACACTGAGCTTGTTGATCAGAAAGGTCGGCAGTTCAGCAGTTCAAATCCTTAGCACCACATAATGGAGTGAGCTCCCATTACTTGTCCCAGCTTCTGCCAACCTATCAGTTGGAAAGCATTTAAAAATGCAAGTAGAAAAATAGGAACCGCCTTGGTGGGAAGGTAACAGCATTCCATGCCCCTTGGGTGTTTAGTCATGCTGGCCATATGACCTTGGAGATGTCTTCAGACAGTGCTGGCTCCGGCTTCGAAACAGAGATGAGCACAGCCCCCTAGAGTCAGGAACGACTAGCGCATATGTGCAAGGGGAACCTTTACCTTTACCTAAATAAAAACTACAGCTCAATGCTTACTATAGACACTTAGCATGATGACTTCCAGGTATGTAAGGTACTTCTAGGCTGATGACTTCAAAGTATGTAACATTTCAACTCCAGTTATTTCCAATTATTTGAAACAGCTGCTTGTGTTTAAATTCAGCAACACCTGGAAAGTCCATCCTTGCAGAGTTTCTTCTGTGCCCTGCAGATATGTAAGCTATTATCACTTGAATCTGCTTCACTCAAAGTCATCTGAACTATGCAGATCATGGAGTTTGTATAAGCTGAAACAGGCATCTGACCACTTTTTCCATTTGAGCAGCAGACTCAAAGTAGCATTTGGCCAACTTGGTCCCCATAGGAACTAAATGGGTTTGGATCGATTTGGGACTTGGCTGGGACAGGACCAGGGAATATCAAGTCTAAAGGTTAGACAAAGAAGTTGAGGGAAACCACTTCTGTATTGTCTCTAAAACACTGACATAGCTTATCCATGAATCCTCCAGGAAGTGGTGCTTGAAGAAGAATTGATTCCATGTTCTCTTTAAATCAGAGAAAATAGGTGGAATGGGCTGGGAGCAGGATATTTTGGGGCCAGGATGGGAAGACACCTTCTCCCTATTGCTGTGGTCAGTGGTGAGATGTTGCGGGTTTAACAACCGGTTCGGTGAGCATGTGCTTTGCACGCGCCTAAAGCGCTTGCACACAGCACTGAAAATGGAGGATTTAGAAGCTCAGCTGCTTATTTTCCAAGCCAGCAACAGTAAGTAGAACAGCAAGGGGGAATCAGCTGTGTTGCATGATGGGAATGAGCTAGAGAGCAGGAAATAAAGGACAGGATAGGTCGGTGTGGGTGAGGGGGACCAACTGATCATCGGCGCTACTGGTTTGCCCAAATTGGTCCGAACCGGCTGTGGTCATCAGAAAAGCCTGGATGCCAGAAACACACCTGTCCCCCCCAAGATCAAGTGAATTATCTCCTTCTCAAGCCTGGGTTTGTCCTTCTGATAGTTATGTGCATAATTCTCAAGCCTATTTCTACCCAGCCTTTAACTCCAAAGAGGTTTTAGAAGATTGAATGTTTTTGTTGTGCAAAAACCTTGATGTCATCTCAGATACCTCTACTCTGTGATACGATTATAGGGACGGTGCCTTTCATCTCCCAGCTGCCATTTTCCTTCTGACTAGCCATGGTTCTGTAGATCCCCTAACGCTATTTCAGACCACCGTTGTTTTTGACTATTGATTTTGAATCCTTGCCTGATACTTAGGTCCACCAAGCTAATCTATATTTTAAGGTTCCCTAGGGATTTCAGAAACACCCAAATGGCACAGAGGAGCAACCTCGTATTGTGGAGAACACCATGTTTTTCATCTGTTTTTATAACTCAGAGGCACCATCTTTATAGAGGACAACTCCCATAGAAGACAACAAGTGTAAGGGTTTGCTTGATCGAATGGTGACTTTAGCTCTTGTTTAAAGGTTGGTTTCTTTGCTTTGCACCCGAGGAACTGATGTCTGGGCAATGCACCCATCAAGCTACGGCTTAGACCACAGATTGTAAGTCGCCCTCTCTTTCCTTTCTCTTCCTGTGCTTCAGATTTCATCGTCTTTATTGCTTCTCTGGCCGTCATTGCAGCTGGTACCCAGGGGAACATCTTTGCTACCTCGGCCCTACGCAGCATGCGCTTCCTGCAGATCTTACGCATGGTGCGCATGGACCGCCGTGGCGGTACTTGGAAGCTTCTTGGCTCAGTGGTCTATGCCCATAGCAAGGTGAGTCCATGGAGGCCTACCAGCCCAAGCAAGGCACAGGAATCTGCTCTCAGAGATGGAAATAAAGACACTTGCTTCTTATTCTATTTCCATTTTGGGAGAGGGAATGGCAGGGAATTGAAAGGACTGAACACAACGGGATTCTCCCTATATCTGCTTCATCCCAGAAGTTATTGTGTAAAAGCAGAGAAGACTGGAGGACCAATAGCTTTCCAGAGTTTCCAGAGATACTGTTGGCTACACTGGCCAAGGGCTGCTGGGAAATGTAGTTCCATAGAGCTCTGGAGGGCCACCAGTGCAAAGCATTCCCCATGATTCCACACTGAGATCAGGAAGCAGCAAGTTCTACAGCAAAATGACACAGAGACTTTCTTTTTTCCAGCAGGACTCTTCATGCTCATATTTAGGCCAACCTATTATGCTCTTTTCCAGAATGCTTTAAAAAAAAAGTGTTATCGCCATCCTCATCTGACAAGATACTTCCCATACTCCATTTTTTTTGTTCATTTGACACTCAGTGTTTCCCAGTTAGCAATTCCAGCCCTTATTAGGCTATAAAGAAAGAAACAATGGCTTCATGAGTTGGTTTTAAAAGTTATTGTTGCATGCAACCCATGGATCTCTTGCGCATGGGACTGTCTGTCTTTTGAATGACTGTGTTCCTCTTTGGGCTCCCTTCTCATTGATAATCTCCAGTTAGGTTGGCAGATGATGGTTGGAGTTGGCAAAGCAGAAGATGGGGACTACACAAGAGAACCATTTTGGAAACACAGGCCAGTTGCCACCAGTCAGCCAGCAGGAGTAAAATAGAAAAAAAAATCCACTACGAAAGAGCAGGAGAAAAAAGACTTCAATCTCTGCGTGCATATTTATTTATTTTATTTTAGTTAGTTAGTTAGTTTGTCAAACATGTAAAAGGTAACAGGTGTAAGTATAAACATAAATATGAACACAGTAAATGGGTACTAATAAATGAAGACAGTAGGAAGGGATGTTAGGCACTCTGATGTGCTTATTCAGGCCCCTTACAGACCTCTTAGGAATGGGGTGAGGTCAACAGTGGACAGTCTTAGGTTTAAGTTATGCGGGTTTGAGGATGTAACAACAGAGTCAGGTAGAGCTTTCCAGGCATTGACCACTCTGTTGCTGAAGTTACGTTTTTTGCAATTGAGTTTGGAGCAGTTTACTTTGAGTTTGTATCTATTGTATACTCATGTATTATTGCAGTTGAAGCTGAAGTAGTCATTGATAAGTAGGACATTGTGGTAGATAATTTTGTGTACTACGCTTAGGTCAGACCATAGGTGGCATAGTTATAGGTTGTCCAAGCCCACAATTTCAAGCCTGGTGGCATAAGGGATTCTATTGTGAGCAGAGGAGTGGAGGACTCTTATTGCGAAATACCTCTGGACTCTCTCAATTGTATTAATACCCGATATACAGTGTGGATTCCAGGCAGACGAGCTGTATTCAAGAATTGGTCTAGCAAAGGTTTTATATACCCTAGTTTGCAGTACAATATTACTGGAGAAGAAGCTTTGCAAGATTAGGTTGACAACTCTTAATGCCTTTTTGGCAATGCTGTTACAGGGAGCTCTGGCACTTAGATCGTTTGAGATGAGTACTCCCAGGTCCTTGACAGCGTGAGGATCGTCTACGAGGCCATATCCGCCCAGCTTGTATTTGGTGTTCCTTTGTCAGAACTAGACATCCCCATGCCTGGGCTGTGCATTTCTAGGTGTGTGGTAGAAAACATCCAGTGGTTCTCTAGGACCAGTGGTGGGATTCAAATAATTTAACAACCAGTTCTCTGCCCTAATGACCAGTTGGGTAGGCGGGGCTTGGTGGTCATGTGACTGTGTGGGTGTGGACAACTCAATGTCATTCACGTCGATGAGCACTTCACCTTAGCTGTTGCAATGTAATAAGGGTGAACCGGAGAGGCAGTTTCTGTAAGCAGGGCAATAAAGATCAGGCTAGAAACAACACCAGAATGTTTCCTTCCTGCCTTCCTTACAGGATTAGCCCTGTAAAGTGGGAAAAAACAAAAGGAGATTTCTTCCAACAACCGATTCTCCAAACTGCTTAGACAGTTAACAACCAGTCCTTCCAAATAGGTGCGAACCGGCTGAATCCCACCACTGTCTGGGACCCCGAAAAGATGGACATGCAGTTATTGCATCACCTTGAGAAAGCTCAACTAGAAAACCTGTACTGAGCAGGGATTGTGCAAGTGTTGTGCAGGTCTGATAGGGCCTCTCCATAAGTGTGACAGTCTCTACAAAGTGGAGTCAATTAGAAACGGACAGATGAAAGTAGAGCAAGCAACATTAGAGCTCCCTAGGGAAAGCTTGCAATACTCAAATGCCCCAGGGAATCACCAGGTGTGTGTGTGTGTGCGTGTGTGTGTGTGTGTCTGTAATAATACAAGAATGTTCCATGATTCAGGCCGATGCTCCTTTTAAAACAAATAAATAAAGTGACCCTTGTGGCATTTTTATTTAACCCTGTATCATCAATCATTTTATTAGTATGAGGGATGAAAGGAGACAGGGTCAATCAGTTGGCATTCATGTCCAATTCCCAACTCCACCTAGCTGTCCAATAACCCTGTCACTTCTCCTGGCATCTTATCTACCTGCAAATGCATGAACTCAGTGTAGGAAAATAGAGGTGAAATGGGGTTTATTAGCTCCTTTGTTCCCTTACCTTTCAGGTATGCAAACTGAACTTTGGTGAAGCCTTTGGTATTTCCTTAGTTTTTCCAATAGGCCAGGGTGGTGGAGTGGAGAAATTGGTGAACAGGACTAGAAAAGCTTGAGTGCATTTACAGCTTGGTACAGGTAGTCCTTGACTTATGACCCACAAGAGAGCTCCAAATTTCTGTTGTTAAGTGAGAGATGTATTAAGTAGATTTTGCCCCATTTTATGACCTTCAGGGGAAGGATACTGTAAAATCCCCATTCCCTCCCAACTCCAGGGGAAAGATACTGCAAAATCCCCATTCCCTCCCCACTCCTGGGGGAAGGATACTGCAAAATCTCCATTCCCTCCCCACTCCTGGGGGAAGGATACTGCAAAATCCCCATTCCCTCCCCACTCCAGGGGAAGGATACTGCAAAGTCTCCATTTCTTCTCGATCAGCTGGGACTCGGGAGGCAGAGATTAGATGGGGGTGGGGCCAACCAGAGGTGGTATTTGCCGGTTCTCTGAACTTTTCAAAATTTATGCTACCGGTTCTCCAAAACTGGTCAGAACCTGCTGAATCCTACCTCTGAAAAGGTCGCAAAAGGGGATCACATGACCTTGGGACATTGCAACCATCATAAGTATGAACCAGTTGCCGAGCATCCAAATTTTGATCACACAATCATGGGGCTGCTACAGAGGGTGTAACTGTGAAAAAAGGTCATGAGTCCCTTTTTTTCAGTGCTGTTTGAATGGTCACTAAATAAACTGTTGTAAGTCGAGGACTGCCTGTAGATCAAGCTGCCTTACAAGGGTGCTGCTGTGTGGGTGACATGGGAGGAAGGAGAGCTATACAATGGGTTTTGAGTTCAGGGACAATGGCGATGAGCCATAGGCAGGTTTCTGTCCTCTCTCTTGGTTTCTGTTGCTGAAATCTCCTTTTCTCTGGTGGACTCTGGCAGGAGCTGATCACAGCATGGTACATTGGGTTCCTTGTCCTTATCTTTTCCTCTTTCCTGGTTTACCTGGTGGAAAAAGATGCCAATGATGATTTTCTCACCTATGCAGACTCCCTGTGGTGGGGTACGGTAAGTGCGCCTCCCCTCTTTAAACAAAATCTTAGCTTAGCAAGAGGAAGAACTGAAAACCTAAGAATGAACTGACATGGGAATGAATAGTAGGAAGCCATCAAAAACATGAGGATTGACACAGGATTGATTTGGGGCCATCAAGATGTCCGGTATGAATTGGATATCTGTGTCCCAATTTGAGACCTCTGGTTGTGTTGGAACTGGAACTCCTGGAGATGCCTCCAATGCTGAGTTGATGTCCCAACACATCAGGAGAAGATCAAGCTGCGGATGGCTGATCTTCAAGATATGGAAATGAGATAGACAGCTTGACTGGGAGACAAACCGTGTACCGTATTTTTCGGCGGATAAGATGCTCCGAAGTATAAGACACACCTAGCTTTTGGAGAGGAAAACAAGGAGGGGGGGGGAATCTGCTTCAAAACAGCAAACAACACAGACAATATACACTGTAGTGTTACATTTCAGACTGTACTTGTACAGATGCTGTTAAAACTGATGTGCTTTCTGGAAGTATATGTTATTCTCTGCTATTTAAAAGAAGATACAATAGCACTGGGCCTCTTCAGATCAAACTTTTATTTTAAAAAGCTTTTTCATTTTGTTAAGTTGTCTAGAACAATAATAAAGCAGTCTTTAAAAAATAAGTCTAAAAATTTGAACATTCTATAGGCATTTACAGTTATTGACTTACCTCCTTGCAGCAAACAGCAAACAGACAGATTAGCACAAGAAAAAAAAATCTGCATGTGCCTCCCAGCATTTTGCCTCGTGGAGCAAACAGCAAATTTCACTTTCACTTTAAGTACCTCCCGATTATCAGCTGTTTCAGGCTGCAGAGATTGTTATAGCCTATTGCAGCCTCCACAAGCTCCATTTTCTCGGTTTGCTGCAAGGAGGTAAATTGCTGGGAGGCAAAGTCCAAAGGGTTGGGGCCGGTGGGTGGGGCTACATTCAGTGTACAAGACGCACCCAAATTTTCACCCGCTTTTAGGGGGGAAAAGGTGTGTCTTATACTCTGAAAAATACGGTAAATGGAAAGGCTGCAACCCAACAGGCAGTTAGCATTGTCATTCTCTAACACAGAGGTCTTCAAACTTGGCAACTTTAGCAAACTTGGCAGCTATGCTGGCTGGAGAATTCTGGGAGTCCACAAGTCTTAAAGTTGCCAAGTTTGGGGACCCCTGCTCTAACAGGAAGAGAGTTATCTCCTTTGTAAGATATTTTTCTTTTTTTCCTATCAAGAACCCTGTGCCATGCAGGTACATTTTTAATTCAGATAAATAAATTGGGACAGGAATCAGGAACAGTAAAGGTAGAGGTAGAGGTGGGACATGGTGGCTCAGTGACTTAGACACTGAGCTTGTCAATCAGAAAGGTCGGCAGTTCAGCGGTTCGAATCCCTAGCGCCGCGTAACCGAGTGAGCTCCAGGTTACTTGTCCCAGCTTCTGCCAACCTAGCAGTTCAAAAGCTCATAAAAATGCAAGTAGAAAAAATAGGAACCACCTTTGGTGGGAAGGTAACAGCGTTCTGTGCACCTTTGGCATTTAGTCATGCCGGCCACATGACCACGGAGACGTCTTCGGACAGCGCTGGCTCTTCAGCTTTGAAATGGAGATGAGCAGCGCCCCCTAAAGTCGGGAATAACTAGCACATATGTGCAAGGGGAACCTTTACCTTTACCTTATCCTTATGAGTTATTAGTTAAGATGTACTGGACCAAAAGAAATGTTCAAAACAAAGATGGATATGTCTTTAACCAATTATATCTTGCTTTCATAACAGCAACACAAAATTTAGCTACCTCGCCTGCTGTAATGAAGCCCCCAGAAGATTCCTATACAAATTATCTGCTTCTGTGATTTCAGATCACACTCACTACTATCGGCTATGGGGACAAGGTTCCGAAAACATGGCTGGGACGGGTGCTGACAGCCTGCTTCGCCTTGCTGGGAATCTCCTTCTTTGCCCTTCCTGCGGTGAGTCCCCATGAGAAGGAAGGAAGAACATTCGACTCCCTAGGGAGACTTAGAACTTAGACTTAAAATAACTATTTAACTGTAACTGTAAAATAACAATTACAGTCATTTTAGTATAAGTGTTTTAATGTACACTAATCAGCATATGAGGGGCTCAGTGGCTAAGTCACTGAGCTTGTCGATCAGAAAGGTGGGCAGTTTGACATTTCGAAGGATACTGCAAAATCTCCATTCCCTCCCCACTCTGGGGCCAGCCAGAGGTGGTATTTGCTGGTTCTCCGAACTACTCAAAATTTCCGCTACTGGTTCTCCAGAACCTGTTAGAACCTGCTGAATTTCACCCCTTGTCTCTGTTATACTCAATTCATAAGGTTGTTTGGGGATAAAAAATAAGCTGTGATCTGAATCACACAACCCCGAGCCGCTTAGAGAAAAGGAAAAAAAGGCTCCTTGAATTTGATTCCCTGTGACTACACGAATGCATGTGTTTAATGGTTTGTCATTCATCTCCTTCTGGGATATTTTTTAAACTTTCTAATGTACTCCATAGTCTTGGGGTAACTCTCTCACTCAAGGAGTAACCAAGTTGGAGCCATCTTAGCTTTTTAAAAAATCAGCCCAAGTTAGCTTTCTCAATAATGTCCAATTCTTGTAGATTACTTGGACAAATCTCTGCAATTTTCTTGGCAAGTTTTTTTTAAATGGTTTGCCCTTTCCCCCTTTTCTAATGGAGAGAGAAAGCTACTGGTTTAAGGACACCCAACTGGCTTTGTGTCTAAAGTGGGACTAGAATTCACAGTCTCCCAGTTTCTAGCCTGGTGCCTTCACCACTGTACCAAAGTGGCTGTCTCCCGTCTAGCTAGCTAGCTGCTCTGTAGTTTTGGTCTTTTTTTCCCCTCAAAAAAACGAGGAGGAGAAGAATTTCATAGTTGTGCAGTGGTTGTCCTTATGAGCCGGCTATCTGGAAGGTCTTTAAGCCCCCAAGAAGATGCTGAAGCATTGGGAATCCCTTTGGCTTAGACATTTGACCTCTCAACAAATAGTACAAATTCCCCAATTTCTTAGAGCTTCTTTTTAGTTCGAACTTAACTGCTGTTTTGAAAGGTCCGTTGTTGCTTGTCTTTTTCACACAGGGAATTCTAGGCTCAGGGTTTGCTCTCAAAGTCCAAGAGCAACATCGACAAAAACATTTCGAGAAGAGAAGAACACCTGCAGCAAACTTGATCCAGGTGAGTAAGAAAGGAAGATTCTGGATTCCCCACCCTCTCTTTTTTCCTCCTTCCTCCCATGTTTAAAGAATGTGTTTAATGCTAGAAGCCAAGGAATGTTTGAATACGTTTCTTTCCTCAAGCAATTGCAAGTTTGTGCTTTGTAGCTCCATTCCATAACTATCAGATTATATTAACAAACTCATGTATATTTAGGAAAAGCACAGCCTCTTCAAAGTATTGCATCTATAATGATGTGCCTACACATGAATGTCTGAATGCGTGGTTGGCCTTTCTCGCGCTCTCTAGCACATTGTTTTTCAACCTGGCAACTTGTAAGATGTGTGGACTTCAGTTCCCAGAATTCTCCAAACACCATGGCTGGCTGGGGAATTCTGGGGCCTGAAGTCTACATGTCTTCAAGTTGTCCAGGTTGAGAAACATTGCATAGCAGATATCCATAAGGTTTTACTCAATTATCCTTATTTCATTTTCCTACTTTCCTGGACTTATGAAGTTGTTGTTAGTTGCGATATCCTGTTTGACCCATTGCAACCCCATGGACATCATTCCTCCAGGCCTTCCTGTCCTCTACCATCCTCTGGAGTCCATTGAAGTTCACGCTGACTGCTTTGGTGACTCCATCCAGCCACCTCATTCTTTGTCGTCCCCTTCTTCTTCTGCCCTCCATCGTTCCCAGCATGAGGCTCTTCTCCAGGGAGTCCTTCCTTCTCATTAGGTGGCCAAAGTATTTGAGTTTCCTCTTCAGGATCTGGACTTCTAAAGAGCAGTCAGGGTGGATCTCCTCTAGGACTGACTAATTTGATCACCTTGCAGTCCAAGGGACTCACAGGAGTCTTCTCCAGCACCAGAGTTCAAAGGCCTCCATTCTTTGGTGCGACTTATGAGGTACACTGCCACAATTCTCTTTCTTTGAATGAAAATTTGCTTTCTTCAGAAGAAGAGAATTGACAAAGCTCCTTTCTTCTCTTAGCAGTTCAGTTGGCAGCTGGCACATGCTAGAGGCATGTGGCTCTATCTATTACCTGTACTGAAAGGTTTAGGTTTGATTGATAGGTCAGATTTACACTTTCTTATAGCTCTTTCATTCATGAATCTCGTACTTGGGATAGGACTACAGGAGGAGATGGAGACCCAGTCACATCTGTAAAACATAAGTTATCCTCTTTGCTGGCAGACCTGGGGAAGGATCCACTGCCCACATGTTAACCCTACAAGCAATGGTAAAATTCAATTTTTTTTACTACCTGTTCTGTAGACGTGGCTTGGTGGGCATGGCAGGGGAAGGTTACTGCCAAATCCCCATTTCCTCCCGATCAGCTGGGACTCGGGACGCAGAGAATAGATGGGGGTGGGGCCAGCCAGGGATGGTATTTGCCGGTTCTCCGAACTGCTCAAAATTTCCACTACCGCTTCTCCAGAACCTGCTGATTTTCACCCCTGCCTACAAGGTAGATGAGAGTAAAAAAGAAGGCTATGCAGAACATTTTTTATTGTATTGTGCATGGGTGTACAGCGCAAATCAAGTGCGCACGTGCGGTGTGCCCACTAGCAAACCAGCAGTAGTGACTTTCGGAAGCTACCCCTGGTGCTTGTCCACCTCCTTCAATGTAAATTAAGGGGGGGGGGGCTTGCCTCAGATGTTTTCTCACGTTAATTTCTTGGCCTGGTTTCAATTTGATTGTTACTTTGGTGGCAACCTTTTCTTCTGTTCTTCAAAGCCATTCCCCACCCCCTCTGCATATTGCCATGGGAAAGCTCTACCATTTCTTCCCACTTGCACAAACACCTTTATCCACCTTAAGTAAAGATCCTGCTTTTAGCCTTCCAGTGAGAACACCTTCAGCAGCAGGGACCACCTTTGGTGGGAAGGTAACCGTGTTCCATGCGCCTTTGGCATTTAGTCATGCCGGCCATATGACCATGGAGATGTCTTTGGACAGCACTGGCTCTTTGGTTTTGAAAAGGAGATGAGCACCGCCCCCTAGAGTCAGGAATGACTAGCTAGGGGAACCTTTACCTTTACCTTTATCATAAATAAAGAGTACACCAAGGCATAATCTATTGCTATTAATGTAAACCATAAAATCCAATAAAACTGTGGGGTTTTATTTATTTATTTATTTCTATCCCACTTTTATTAGTTTTATAAATAACTCAAGGTGGCAACATATCCAACAGACCTTTGTCCACCTATTTTCTTTCTCTGAAATCTCATTACTTTATCTGATATTTTTTTTCCTAATGTGGCAATTGGAGAGGCATTGCTAATCCACAATTCAATCGTTATGTAGACTTTTCCAATGTTGCATCATTATTGTTTGGGCTGCTGCTAAAATTAAATAGATAATCAGTTCTTTATTTTTAAACTTATGGTTTGGTCCTGTAAAGAAGTCTAATAAGCCTAATGCTGAAGCGCGTTCAATTATTTGCTTAGTGATGACATTTGCAAAATCTGCAAAAATTTTTTAAAAATCATCAAAGATATATCACATGACCATCACAAATTAAAAAAAAATACTGTTTTGTTTTCTTTGACAACCTCTTCAGCATTTGGAAGAATAATTGCAAAGCATCCTCTTCTACTGCTGAGCAAGTAAATTTGTAAAATTTCCTTGGAAGTCATCCTGACCCCCTGCCTTCCTCCAAAAGTAGCTGAGACCCTGAGTTAGCAGTTTGCTTCTTCTTTTTTAAAACATTTTTTTTAATAAAGAGAACATTTTACATAAGATTTAGAAAGCTGTGGAAACATAAAGAAGAAAGTAGAAAAAAAAGAAAGTTAGAAAAAACAAAAGAACAAGTGACAATAACAAAAGAAAAAGGAAGATAACTAAAGAATCTTTTTTGCATCAGTTACCAATTGCACATCGTGGTTCTCTTTTTCCCACAAACAAACATTTTCATCAATACATCCCAAAGTCTCCAATTTCTTTTTTCCTCCATTTTCAGCAGAAAAAAAATCCATAAAGGCTTTCTAGTCTTCTCTAAAAGTAACCGTTGTTCACTCCTTATTTATTTATTTACTTTATTTATTTATTTTGTGAAGCATGAATTAGATAACAGATATAAGTACAGACTTGATTGTGAATATATGAAATGAATATGAATACAAGGGAATATTAGGACAGGGACGGTAGGCACGCTGCTGCGCTTATGCATGCCCCTTAAAGACTTCTTAGGAATGGGGTGGGGTCAACAGTAGACAACCTAAGGTTAAAGTTTTGGGGGTTTGGGGAAAAAACCACAGAGTCAGGTAGAGCATTCCAGGCGTCAACCACTCTGTTGCTGAAGTCGTATTTTTTGCAATCGAGTTTGGAGCGGTTTACCATAACTTTGTGTCTATAGTGTGCTCGTGTGTTGTTGTAGTTGAAGCTGAATTGACATTGACAGGTAGGACTTTGTAGCAGATAATTTTATGTACTACAGATCGAAGATGGCGAAGTTCTAAGTTGTCTAAGCCCAAAATTTCAAGCCTGGTGGCATAAGGGATTCTGTTGCGAGCAGAGGAGTGGAGGACTCTTCTCATGAAATACCTCTGGACTTGCTCAATTGTATTAATGTCCGATATGCAGTGCGGGTTCCAGACAGATGAGTTGTAGTTGAGAATTGGTCTAGCAAAGGTTTTGTATGCCCTTGTTTGCAGTTCAATATTACCAGAGAAGAAGCTATGCAAGAATAGGTTAACAACTCTTAATGCCTTGCTGTTACAGTGGGCTCTGGCACTTAGATCATTTGAGATGAGTACCTCAAGGTCCTTGGAAGAGTGGGGGGTTATCGATGAGGTCATATCCACCCAGTTTGTATTTTGTGTTCTGATTTTTTTGCCAATGTGTAAGACAGAGCATTTGTTGGTTGAGATTTGGGGCTTAGTCAAGCAAGTCAAATTGCCTATTAGCACTGCCACCTTCACAATCCATGAGTATTTACTTATTCTTCCATCTTTGAGTTATGCTTTGTGCAGTTCAGGAGTAGATATAGCACTCAGCCCCATCCTAAGCCATGACCTCCTTTCCAGCCCCTTCCCCGGCCACAAGTTCAAACCCAAATCTTCTTTTCTGGCTTCTCTTTCATTGGCTTTGCACTCTATATTGAAGAATTACTTCTGATCCGGCAATATTCTGCCCTATCATTCTCCTGTCTGGATTGGTTCCTTTACTATTGTGGTCAGAAAGGTGGAACTTCTGAAACCACGTTATCTCCGTGGTCCAGAGGATCCATGCAACAAAAGGTCTCCTTCTGGCAGACTTGCCCTGCCATTCAACTCCTGGGCTGAGAGGCCTCCAACAACAGTTGGAAATGGATGGTGGGCAAGACAAAAGGGATGCACGCAGTTGTTTTGGCACACAAAACTATCTTAGGGACACAGCTCTGACCTCCTCTTTCCTGAGTGAGGATGCTGTCCTCTGCCCATCTGATACCGCTGGCCAATTCACACAGCCCTCTTTTCCAGAGCAGATGAAGGGTCAGGATAGGCCTGCCTGCTCTTTCTCTTTGATAATTAATCTCTAATGGAGTTCCCCCCACCTTCCCTCAATCAGCCAGAAAAAACTCAGCAGAAGCAGCTCCATATTTAGAATGGCTGCAATGAGAGAGAGGGAGGGAGGGAGGGAGGGAGGGAGGGAGGGAGGGAGAGAGAGAGAGAGAGAGAGAGAGAGAGAGAGAGAGAGAGAGAGAGAGAGAGAGAGAGAGAGAGAGAGAGAGAGAGAGAGAGAATCCAAGACCAACTTAGGTCTTGGATACACAACAGTACCCTCTCCTTTTAGAGGGCAGTTAATAGCTGAGCTGTTCTTCAGAACTATGGAAAGGAAGGAAGATGTCCATTTGGTGCAGGCTAGAATAGATTAATTTTTATAACGTTTTTATGATTTTGTATAGCTTTGTGAAATGAGATCGGTTGTGTCAAGTTGGTGGTATAAAAGTGGCATAAGCACATAAATAAACATACAGAGAACTGGAACAAAGGCATGGAAAGGACACTAATATGTTGCCCCTTGACTCAAAAAAGTCTGTGATCTGCTTCTGTCACTCAGAATACTTCCAAATTCCTCTCTTGCTACTTACAAGCCCCAAAAATCAAAGCAGAGGGTATGTTTCTAAGAAGAGACATAGATATGGTTCTCCATTAGGGGTTTCTATTCACATTGACCTAGATCAGTGATGGCGAACCTTTTTTTGGCTCTTGTGCCAAAAGCGGGAGGAGTGCAGGGGGGTCTTGCACGGGTGTGCCACACCCATAATGCAATGTGCACAACCCCAACATGTATGCGTGCATGACCAGTGCTCCCCCCCCCTTTTTGGCATGCTTTTTTCACCCTCTCCAGGCTCCAGAGGCTTTATAGGAGCCTGGGGAGGGCGAAAACAGCCTCCCCTCCCCAGAGGCCATCCAGAGGCTTCAGGAGCTTCCCTGAAGGCTCAGGAGGGCAAAAAACGACCCTATGAGCCAATGGTGGGTTTCAATTTAGGTGTAGGTGTGGCCTGCTTTGTGGGAATGGCTTGCCTGCCATGTGACCAGGTGGGAGTGGCTTGCCAGCCATGTGACTGGGTGGGAATGGCTTGGCAGTCATGTGACTGGGTGGGCATGGCCAACTTGTAAAATGTGGTGAAACTCACCTAACAACGCTCTTGCTTAGCGACCAAAATGTTGGCTCAGAAACTCTGGCATTGAAGTGTGCAAGTCTTAAAGCTGTCAAATTTCAAGACCCTTGCACCCCTAACCCTTTAGAAAAAAAACCCAGGAATGTTCAAACTTGACAGCTTTAAGACTTTAAGGTTTAGACAGCCAATCAGTGAGCGGAGGGCGGGGCAAGTGTGATGCGGATGGGCGGGGGGAGGGAGCTGGAACCGGTTCTAAACGGCTTGGTAGATTTGTGGAACCTCTTCAATAGAAGAGGTTAGAACTGGCAGGAACCCACCCCTGCTACGAGCAAACCAGAGTCACTTCCGGTTTGTCCTTAGGGCCGTTTTTCGTCCTCCAGAGCCTTCAGGAACCTTCAGGAGGCTTCCCTGACAAATGGCTTGGCATGTCACCTGTGGACACAGATTCCTTTAGTTCTCCAGCTTCTAAACATGTCTTAGTTATCACATCTGTCTCTCAGCTTCCCTCCCCCCAAGAAACTTAATAGAGTTTATATATGTGGAACACCCCAGGTCCAATCATCTCCATGGCTTTTGTCTTGACCCGTGTCCTCCAAGAGGTGTGAAATGAAGACCGCCTAGTGTTGTGATGTTGATGAAATGAAGCAGGATTTTCTGGTCTTGTTGGTTGGGAAGATGGGAGTTGTAGGGCAAAGCTTCAGGAGATGCAGCAACTTCACCCATCTCTGTGATAACCCCTACTTAATAGGGGTTTTGTTTGAGTCCAATTCAGAAAACACCATAATTAACAAGGTCATGTAGATTTTGTCAAACTCAAGGGAAAAAAGTTTGTCTTCACTTTTGACCTGTGTACTATAGTCTGTGGATTTTTGATTTAGAAATACCCAATCTGGTGGATATTTCTACCCTCCACTACAAGACGTGTCACAATAATATTTATTCCCTTTCCCTTCCTAGTATTTAATTTGGTTTCACATACTTACTGACAATCAACCTAGCCAATGGATACCACGTTCCCTCTTAACTATGATTTCATGAGCACTTCTAACCAAAGTCATAGCCTAAGTTTTACAGTGACGAGATTAGGAAGAAGATCAACCTGGTTAATTCACCATAAGGAGGATGCTGATTAGAAGAATGGGAGAAAAAAGCACCAGGCACCAGGATCCTGGTTTGTGAAGATAGCCCTGTCTTCACTAGGTCTATATGATGATCACTGTATCATTTCTGTTTCTTTTGGTGCCAATTCACTATTTCCTCCAACTCTCTTCCTGCTCCTAACTTCTCTACACCGACAGAAAAACCAGCAAAGAGAACAATAGCAATATTTCATGCTGATTTTTTAAAGTACTATTTACTAAGGGACATGAAGCTGGATTCTGCCGTTGCTTTAAGCTATTGCATCTTTTGAGATTTGTCATAGTTACGAGTTGTATTTTTGTCATCTTTACTTATTTGACTTCTTGGTAAGACTCCCCTTATGATGTGTTTAAGGATGACTGATGATGACAAGAAGGAGCTCACTGGGGAAAATACTGCTTGCATTTTATAGACAGGGTTAGGGTTTAGCTAGTTGAGGCCATTATGCTTTTATTTGAAGCTTTTAATCTTTTAATTAAATTCTTTTTAATCTCTTCATTCACGTTCTGACTATACAATTGTCTCGCATACAACCTTGTTCCTTGGCGCATCTGAGCCTTCCCTTGTTGATCTTTCACCAAGGAAATGTATCAAACCAGGAACGCAAGGACTGGGATTGGGGTCCACGATCCAAGGCAACCTACTTACCTGCTTCAGAGGTGGCATTCAGCAGGTTCTGACCAGTTCTGGAGAACTGGTAGTGGAAATTTTGAGTTGTTCAGAGAACCAGTAAATATCACCTCTGACTGGCTCCACCCCATCTATTCTCTGCCTCCCAAGTCCCAGTTGATCTGGAGGAAATGGGGATTTTTCAGTATCCTTCCCCCAGGAATGGGGAGGGAATGGAAATTTTGCAGTATCCTTTCCCTGACACCAAGCCATGCCCACCAAGCCACACCACGCCCACCAAGCCATGCCCACAGAACTGGTAGTAAAAAAAATTGAATCCTACCACTGACCTGCTTTGTTAAGGCTGGGTGGAGACATTAGAGGAAGCCCTCTTAAGTTGGTCTAGCTCTGACCTCTCTCTATCTTCTCCTGTTCTTCCTTCTTGATTTAGGCTGCTTGGCGCCTCTACTCCACAGACATCAACCGATCCTACCTGACTGCTACCTGGTGTTACTACGACAGCATGCTTCCATCTTTTAGGTATGTGTGAAGTTACATTGGGGGTTTGGGGGGATGGCAGTTAGAGCTGGGGGTAGGTGTTCCTTGGAAATCATGACCAAGGAAATAGAAAGAGCAAGTTGATGGAAGTTGCAACGAGGTGGACCGCAGTGGGGAAAATAGATCAGAGTGAGTCAAACTTGTATGAGTAATTGGTAGGGTTGGGGTTAAAAGTATGTCTCTTTTGTCTACTCTGGTTGCTGCCACATTTCCAGGGAAATATATGAGTCACTTTATAGGAGAACAGGGCAGAGAAATTAATGGGGATTGTATGGTGGCCTTGGAGGCCTGGCATCTATCCCATGGTAGATAGTGGATATTTGGTGACTGATATTCTTGTGTTGGTTCAAGGTGAGCATCAGGCAACCTTAGCATCTGCTCACAATCAAGAATGCTAGATTCTCTCAGAGTCTAATTAATTAAATTTTTAGAAAGTAAAGCAGGATTAGGTTACAGAATTGTGGAAATTGGATGAATGTATCCTTTAGCTTCTTTAATCCCATTGATCTTCTTTCTAACTACCTTTTGATGGCAGGGAGATGTTGTTTCCTGCTTACCAGATAGAGAAGTGCCTTTCATTGGGCCTTGCACTCCCTTGCAAGTGGCCATTGCTTTACATGGAGCTCCATTGATAAATCAGTTATCCAATCCCATGTTTAAATCCCATCCATCAGGAGAAGGTGGTCAATTGATTATGCATCAGTGCAGAACAGGACTGGCCATGGTGAAAGGACTAACCAGTAAGGCGGATGCTTAGAAGATCCCTTCCTTTGAACCTGTTTGCTGGGTTTTGAATGTTCAGATTCCACGCCCTCTTCATAAGGCATCATAATTCCATCCACATCTTTCATAACATGTGATGTTTCCTCCACTCAAACTGGGCTCCAGGATCTTGTAGGTGGTGTAAGCTGCAATGGAGACTAATGGAGAGGTATGAGGATAGGATTTGAGCTATTAATGGGGGCGTGATTCTGGACCTTTGCATACATGTAGACATGCATGGGATCACATGCATATACATGCAGGGTAGAATGTTATTGTTAAGCATAATTTGTTCAATCGAAAAGCTGACCTCTTGCAAGACTCACTTTGACCACGTTTTCATAGTTTTAAGCAGAAGCCTGTGGCAGCCCACAAGGATCTCTGTGTCTTATTTTTCTAAATGCATCTCCCACTTTTCCAATATTTAGTACAGAAGAAGGTTCTCAGTTGTCTTTAATATAGAACAAAATGAAAATACAAAGGAAACAAATTCCGTGGAATCGAAACAACTATCTTCAAAAATCAAATCAAAACTAAAGACCAAACAGGCAGAAGCAGCACAAAACAACGATAAAAAATGATTATTTGAAGGGGAAAGCTGTGGATTGTACATCCAAAAGCAACTAGCAGAGGCGCTGAGTGGGCATCCTCAGGAATTTCATTGAGAAGCATTGAGAGGCATCTGTGGGGAGTGCTAACATCTGTAAAGTGACAGATGCAGCATCACAATGAAACATAATGCATGTGTGTTTGTGTGTGTGTGTGTATTGTGTCACAACCCCTGGTATGCCCAAATATGGGAGGAAGCATACTGCTTCTCTTTTCTGTCTGTCGGCCCACCCTAGGGCCCATCCAGGCAGAAAGCCATTTTTTAATGTTGCCTTGTTACATTTGTGTTGCATTTGTGCTGATAAATAAACAAAGGGAGACTAGTATAGATCTATTTCAAGCTATTTAGCTCTCATCAGCCAGCCATACCCTTACTGGGAATTGAACCTGGGCTGTATTACATATTAGGCAGTTGTGTTAGCCACTAAGTCACAGGTTCTCCTCCTTTATCAGCTAAGCCAGGGAAATAGGTATGTATTGTGTCACAACCCCTGGTATGCCCAAATATGTGAGGGAGCATACTGCTTCTCTTTTCTGTCTATCGGCCCACCCTAGGTAATGCATGTAATACAGCCCACCCTATCGGCCCACCCTAGGTAATACATGTAATACAGCCCAGACCCCTGTCTTGGCAGTTGTGTTTAAGTGTGGAGTTTGCTCAGCACCTCCAAGACAGATAGCACTAATTGACTTTGAGAACATTATGTGCAAGATAATCTCACCAAAAGAACACTACATCATGTCCTTCCCCAGAGGTGGGACTTCAACTCCACTTAACCAGCTCATTCCTACTAGAACTGGAAACCACAATTGCTTAAACTCGTGGTTGTGTCCCTTATATAATAAGGGGAAACCTGTATTTGGAGGGTGTGAGTGTTCACCTGGGGAGAAATCAAAATGTCAAGTTGGCATCTGCATGTAAAAAGTGGTGGAACTTGAATCATGCAGGCACGATAGACATCTTGACATTAGATCCTCCTCCAAGACCAGGAGAAGGAGATAGGAAGAAAGATGGAAGGGGGGAAAGTAAGTGAGAAGATATGTGATAACAAGGACCAAAAATGACAGGTTTCTATAGCTCATGATCAGCTACTTTTGGCACACGGCTCTTCCCGTGGATCTTTTTAATAAACAAGGAGACCAAGAAGGTTTACTTCCATACACATCCATGCCACACTACTACCATGTGTGGCTTGGTGAATTACAAATTGCATTAACCAGTGTAATAAGGGGAGAGAAGATTCACAGTAGTTTTATTACCACTGGCTACACCTTCTCCTTATGTGGAAAGATGGTTTAATAGAAGAATCAGGATTCAGGAGGCCTGTGCTGTCAGTTCACTTTTTTCCATCTTTCAAAATATCTGACATTTTTTAGGTGAGGGAAGACATTTTAAAAAAATACAATGCCAAACATCTTTGCCTCAAGGACGTTTGTCTGAATGTGCAGGACCCTGGCTTGGAAGCTGCATCGTGAAGTGTTTTGAATCTCAGGCTCATTCAGTGCTGAATGCAAATGTTGGTGGTTTTGACCAAATTCATTAGAAAAGTTAATATATATTTTTTCCTGGAAGGCTACTGTTTCTGCACTAAGGAGAAAGAATAAATTATGCAAAACCTGCCCTCTTTATGATGGTTAGTATTGCCTCGGTGGAAGCTTCCAAAGATTAACATTTGCCAAACATCAGGGAGAAGAATAGAATAGAATAGAATAGAATAGAATAGAATTCTTTATTGGCCAAATGTGATTGGACACACAAGGAATTTGTCTTTGGTCATGTGCTCTCAGTGTACATAAAAAGACAAGATACATTTGTCAAGAATCACAAGGTCCAACACTTCATGATAGTCACAGGGTACAAATAAACCATCAGGAAACAATCAATATAAATCGTAAGGATACAAGCAACAAAGTTACAGTCATGCAGTCATAAGTGGGAGGAGATGGGTGATAGGAACGATGAGAAGACTGATAGTAATAATATAGAAATCCCATCTTCCCCTATTCAGTGGTTTGGTCATGAAATTGCACCCCACCTTTCTTTCTTTCTCCCCCCCGCCCCCCCCAATATAGGATAGTCCAACAGCATCTGGCCATGGTATGGAGACCTATTTTCTTTCTTCACGGATAAACCACTGATCTGGAGTAGTGATGTTTTAATGATGAACTATGGTCTTCACCCCAGTTTCACTGGTCCAAATCTTATGAGTTGGAGGTTCTTTGTGTCCTCTGTAGAGAAACATCATGGTGAAAGAGGAAGACCCTCCTAGCATTTGCTTCAAATTACTTGGCCTGTGGATGCAGATAATTTTAGACTTTAAAAGCAATGATATGAAAGTCAATACTAGCAACTTAGCACCAACAGCACATACTTTATAAGTAAAGACCACTACCCACCAGTTGTGATTCCTAGATCATTTTTTTGCCATACCCTTATATTCAAGCCCTATTGGCTATCCAGTACTCTTTGACTCTGACTCCTAAGTTCAGATTCCGCTTGGCTCTAGCGTGGAGGAGATCTTATTAGCCCTCTTGTTGCTATTGAGTATAGTGAATCTAGATTTGTATTAACAGAAGAGAATGTTTGTAGCTCAACACTGAACTGTAGAGTCCGTGGTGCTCTCTGACATAGAGGACAAATAGGCAGAAGACTAACAGAGTGCATCGACAAACACCAACTAGCAGGCAGAAGACATGATGAATACATGATGATTAATTACACAACACATGGACAGACTTCACCATAATTTCAAGTGGGAAACTGCATCCGAAACCAAGCGAAGTCCAAAATTGCTAGAGAATTTCTGAAAACCTGGCACTTAAGACAGATCAACCATCAACAGGCTCATTGAGATAAACCACTTAAAAAAGACAATAAAAAAGCTACAAAGGAAACAAAAGAACAAAAACAAACCCTTGCCAGCAATCAACACACAGATAAGAAGATACACACAGATAAGCAGATATTAACACCAAGATTAACACTAGACCAACAATGGAGAAGTGAACAATATCCCAACAATCAAGAAAATACCAGCTCCAAAAATAGTCAAACAAGAAACCACAGCCAGGTCAAGGAACCACCAAGAATATTCCCACCAACAGGGCAAGTCGCATGTCTATAAAGACAGAACAAACCCCAGTCCCTTCTAGCACTGATGATGTTAGCTAGTTGAATAATAAAACACATGCAAGAAAGCAACCAAGTTTGGAGAGTATCAAGGAGCCCACAATCTTGACTTGGTAGAACAGTCCAGCACTCCATCTTTTACTTGAAGACATCCAATCAGGAAGAATCGACAGTTCTTCTATGTCAGGGGTGTCCAAACCTGGGAGCTTTAAGTTTGGACACCCCTGTTCTATGTGATTGGTTCCATGTCAAATTGCTGTTATTTTTCAAATCAAAGTCCAATATGGAAGTCTGGCCAGCACTAGCTTTTCATCCCTTTTTTCTTGCTTCTTCCTTTTGCAAACCTTTTGGACCAATTTCAGTTGCCATGTATATTTCTTGTATGCTTGCCTGCCCTTGGGAGACATGTATGGAATACGTTTCGTAGCCATCCTGAATTCAATAATGTTTATTACTGAACTCTATCAATGATGAACAGCCCAACAGTATGAAATGGGGCATTGTTTAGCATTGAAGACTTGAATAGCTCAATTAATGGTAAGATTCATTGATTGGTACTGTTGCCTGAGATAGTTCTGAATCAAACATTCTACAGATCTGAGGAATGTCTGGTTTGCAGCTTGGATTACACTCAGAACAAAATTATGATAATCAGTGGTGGGATTCCTAATCTTTTCCTACCGGTTCTATGAGAGCGCGGCACTCAAAGATCTCTCTCGGTGTCAGCGCTGCTGAGCTGAGCTGTTTTTTAGCTTAGCTGAGGTGCGGCAATCCGCTCTGTAGCACAAATCAGCTGAGCTAAAAAAACAAGGGACTATAGGACAGGGAGTGGTGGTAGCGGTGGGGACGGGAGCAGCGGGGCCAACCAGGGGTGATATTTTCCAGTTCTCCAATCTACTCAAAATTTCCGCTACCGGTAAGCCAGAATGGGTCCGAACCAGCTAAATGCCATCTCTGATGATAATTAATGACAACCTCTTCACCTGCCCTCCCCAAATTGGAGCTCATGCTCATCAATTAATGTTCCTACAATACACTTAACCGAATTACTTACAAATTTGGTTTCATTTGCTAGGCTTAGACAGTGTGATCATTCACTTTTGTGGCTTAGTGTGCATTTTATGAATGTAAGCCATTTGGCTGATTTATAGTTCCACACATTCCACAAACTAAGAAATTGATTAATTTCTAAGTTCGATTTGGAGTTAGATTAAAAGCATGTGTGAACAAAGGCCAGGCACCCTGATTCTATAAGCAATACCAATCAATTTTGTCTACCCAGATAAGTCAATCAAGGAAACAAAACAACTAGGTCAGGGGTGTCCAAACTTGGGAACTTTAAGACTTGTGGACTTCAACTCCCAGAATTCCCCAGCCAGGCTGGAGTTGAAGTCCACAAGTCTTAAAGTTCCCAAGTTTGGACACCCCTGAACTAGGTGATTCCTATTCTTTTCTCCTATGAAGAAAAACAAGTGTCTCCATAAAGAATTTATGGGCAGTGGTCCACAAATGTGTTTGTTTTAATTTTGTTAAATTTCTGCTAAGCTTTTCATTGCTTCTCCTTCCTGCCCCCCCCCTCTCTTAACCCCCTTCTATTTTCAAGACTTTCCTTAGTCTACTTTTTTTGCCTGCTTGCTTGTCCCCCCCCCTTTCTCTCTCATTTGAAAGCTTTTAATTTCTCCATGTTTTTATTTGAACTCAACCCTAGAGAACTGCTCCCTATGTTTGAAAACTTGCACCGAGCTCGCAACGGAGGGCTTAGGATCTCTGAGGTGAGGAAATGTCCTGATGGAGCTCCACCGTCGTATCACTCCTTCACCTCTGGCCTGAAAGCCTCCACTCCTTCTTTTTGCACAGGAGAAAGGTAGGGTAGATGCCACCTCCTTGCACGTTTTCGTGCCCCTGGTGTGTCTCATGCCCTTCTCTCTCTCTCTCTCTCTTTTTTTTTCCTCTGGTGTGTGGACTCTGTCTTGTGCTGCTGCTCCCTCCTGGTTCTACTCCTTTGTTTGTTTCTACGTGTGGTACGAGTTGAGTTGGCTTCCTTTGGGTTCCTCCTTGGCCCTTGAAAGAAAGGCACAACCATGCACAATTCTTTATCTCTCTCTCTCTTGTGGCCGGAGGCCATCGTTACACCCCCCCACCCTGGGATCATTTTCATAGTTGCATTTTCAAGGGAAAAATTTAGGTGCCGTCGCCAAAAAGGTTAACCCAACACACAACAACATCATGGCTAACCCAGAATCTCATTTTCTAGCAGGACTTGTGGCAAAACGTTTTCAGCACCAGTTTCTTTCCAGAAAGAGGGTCAGTATGGCTGGGTCTGGACGGTTTCCACCTTCCAAGTCTCCTTTGCAGTCCACCTCATTTCATCATCTTTTCTCTCTCTCCTCTTCTCTGCCTCCCTTGATTCCTATTTCTCTGTCCATCTTCTCATCACTTCTCCATTCCCTATTCATTTCCGGAAGCTGGATAGAAGAAGAAGCTCCGTCACCCAAGTGTTTGCGTCTAAGGTAACCCTTCCCTTTAAAATGGTGGTCTCTGCTTTTATTCCCTCCTCAGAGAGAGGGAGGCAGCAGGACGGTAGGTTGTCCTATAAGATCTCATTTCCTGCTGAGGTAGGGGGAATAACGTGTTGGGGGGGGGGGTGAAAGGAGAAACAGCACTGAAAATGGAAATAGCGCAAGGGGGACCAAGATAATTGTTTGCTGCATTGATGCTTAGAGACAAGGGAGGTCAATTTCCCAGGAAAACAGGGTCCACTTTTTACAGTAATTCCTTAGGGCCTCAAGTGGTATTTCTAATTCATGTTGTGGTGTCACCAGAAGTGGAAGGACCAAACATCTGAATCAGGGACATGAGGAAGGGTAGTGTTTTCTCTCTTCACTTCTCCAAGTAGGAAAAAGTGTCCATGACATTGTTTTTTGGTGAAGGAATAGGGGTTTTAAGGGTGAAAGGTTGTCTTAAGCCCTCATAAGGTTTAAACATTATTTATTTTTTTCTGATTTATAATTATATTTGAAAGAAACAATATAATTCATATAATCTAATGATTTTGGAACTGAATTGAAAAAAAAAATCAAGTCCAGTTGCCTTTAGGAAAAGCACCTTTGGGACAATCACGAACTGGATGATTGCGAATCTCCATAGACATGTCCCCCCCATGTCTTCATCCTGTCCCTAGCCCAGGACATTAGTGTTAAATCATCTTTGGCTGTTCCAGTGTTGAAACAATATTTCCCCCATAATGCCTTCACAAGCTTTGCTACGGGCACAAGCTGATATATTTCACCAAGCATTCTGTGGGTGCAGTCAGATGAACACTTTAGGTTGACTCTTCTCTCCATGGGAAGAGTCTTCCAGGTCTATTTTGATTTGGGCAACTGGCTTTCAAAATAGAATCGCCTCTTATACATGACTCAGAAACTTAAGAGCAACCTGAATAGTATCTGCCCATCAGTGGTGGTGTGGAAGTCACACAAGAAAGTAGAAATGAGAGATGCTCTCTAGCATAGTTCTCCCAACACCTATCAACTGTGGTCCTAAGGCTACTGAGCAGTCTTCCAGAAGAGCAATGAACTTATGTTCAAAAGAAGCATAAAGAAAAGATGACAGGTCTAGGGAAAGGTTACCCAGTGAAGCAACAGAGAGGCATCTTATTTGCCTATTGCTTGTACGGAAGACCTGTTAAACTCATATTAAAAAGCAGCCAGGTCTCTGAGTTGAGGACTGGTTGTAAGCGGTAAGAGAAGCAATTGGGATTGACAGTGAGAACAGCAAGCTCTATTCCACTTTGGGTTTCCTCGCAACCAAGAGGAGGACCCTTTAATGGAGGTATTGGGAAGAGCTATCAATAGACAAGAAGAGCATGAGTAATGTGACCTCTGACCTTCTTGGCCAATATGCCCATTTCCAGATCTGAACTAGGCTGATCATTTTTTAAACCAAGCCTTCCTCCAGCAAGCTCTGGTGATGCTGGCTTGTTTCATAGAGGCCAAGTGAGTTGTCCATATCAATGATGGGATTGGAAATGTCTTGAGTGAGGTGTTCTGTGGATGGTGCTCTCACAACATTCATGAAGTCCTGTTGGCCTCAGCATGGCTTTCCTCTCTGCCCTTCCCCTTACTAACCTTTTCCCCTCTCTTCCTTTCTTTTTCCTTCTTGTCTTCTCTCCCCCCTCTTCTTTTTGTTCTTGTTTTGTTTTGTTTTTGTTTTCCTTCTCCTCTCTCTAGCCAGATCTTTAGTAGTAAAAGGAATTTCTTTCGGATTCCCACCGGCTGGAAACAGAGGTACCGAGGCTTTGGATCTGCTGTCCAGGAGATGTTTGGGGACTTGTCTTGATCTTCATACTCTATTTGCATTATGGTTGTCCCATTGATTCAAACCCTTCCCTTTTTAATCATGTGCAATGGAGAAGTGCATGGGGATGTCCTTTCTTCCCATTTGTTATGATGCCCTTCTGGGGTGGAGATATGTTTGCTCTCCTGAAAAAAAAATAATGGTATGTCTCCAGTGCAGCTTTCGAGCAGGAATCAAAACAAATGCACTTGGATTCAACATGGGCCACCTTGGGATGGGAGATCAAGAACCCAGGGACCCCTGTTGCTACCTTCTGAATCCTTCCTTTCTTCTAAAACCTTCTGCTTCTTTTCTCTTCTCCATCCTTGCCCCAACCATCCAAGCCACATTATGCTGACCTCTGATGACCCTAAGAGAATAGATAGATTAATGAAAAGAAATCAAAACACTTCAACATGCTATGGATTTCTTAGGATGTTTAAAATGTAGGGCAGGAGAATTTGTCCAGGTTCCCAAAGCAACCAACTCTGAGATGGTTCAAAAAAGGTTTTATGTTCCTGGAGTCTTGGAGGGTGAACCTAAGGAAAATGGTACCTGATGGTGGAAGGTTCAGTCTAATATGGAATGTCATTAATCATTTCAGGCCAAGATAGTAATCTAGTGGGCCACTTCAGGTTTTTTTGTTTTGTTCCTCTCTGATTTTTCATACCCCCCCAATCTCAAATCAGAAAGATTGGTATCCTCGGGTTCTACTTTCAAAAAAAAAAGTATAAAGCTGTGCTGGAGATTTACCTTCTTGTAGCTGCCTGATTATATTCTGGGTCTGGAATAACTCTTAGGGCCAGTGGTAGCCACCTGGAAACATGAATGCATGAAGACAGGAACATCTCCCTCATCCTTCCAGATGTAGTCATTCCATTAGCTGCGTGATTCCACTTCTTACAAATGGGCCGATTTCGATTTGAGACATGGATGTAATCCATGAACACTTTGGCTAGATAACTTAGCAGTCCTGGAAAGAGTTAGACATAGTCCATTGGCTTGTCAGATTGAACCATGCCATAGAAGATACTGAAAGAATCTTGATTATGTACAATTCCATGCCCTTTTTTCTTCTATCCATGACATTAAGACTTAGTGATTGTCATGGAAGAAGTCACACCCAAACTATATTCAGCTGAAGAAGGAATCTGACCTTGTTGGGAATTTTACCCTAGGGCTGGCCCTGAAGTTATTCCAGTTTTCTTAATTGAGCTGCATGGGGGAAAGACTAAAGGAACGGGGAATTCTGGAGATTGAAAACTGGCTATTGGAACAATCTCCAGTTCACGGTGGAAAAACCAGGGCCCTCTGCCCTTACTGGAAAAAGGCAACTCCCCTGGGAATGCAGAGTTGCTTTGAAGTTTCTCAAGAAAGGCCAAAAAGAGCTGCCAGTTTTCCTCCATGGGAAATGTGATTGATCTCAATGGCGCCTTCTTGCAAGATGGTGAGAAATTAGCAGGTCAATGATCAGTGCTCTGCTTTCACTGATGGTGCCTCCCAGAGTGACCCTTTCACAATGCTTCCAGTCATTGTGCAAAGACATCCTTGCAAGTTAGATGACAAACTATCAGCCCATGATTCATTTAAAAAATAGTTTTCACTCCTCTTTTTGGCACCTGCTGGGCCATGGCTGTGACCAGAGACCAATGCTGTTGTGGCTACCTTATTCCTTCACAGCTTGCTTCAGGTAGAGATCTCAGATGTTGACAGGGATAATGTAGCAAAAGCAATCTAGATATGTGGCAGCTCAAGCTAGCTTTAGAATGCAGGAATGTGTCTTCTGGAATTATGAAAGCTGCTGCAACATGACAAAAATATTTCTTGGGAATGAGGAAAATAATTCCCAAGATTCAATCCCTCGGCTCTTGATCTGGTATAGAGTCACCTCTGTAAAGCAAGTGTAGCAATTCAGTTCTTCTTGTCATTTTCTCTTTTTGAGATACTAAGGCATTTTCCCCAAAGTTGCCATCCTCCAAATCTCTTGTACTACATCCCTTAACTACTGCTTGTGGGCCACTGTAGTCCAACACAGCTGGATGAAGCCACCTTGGGGAAACAATGCATGAAAGGTATCCAATAACAACCTGGTGCTTGATGGAGGATTGGTCAGAAAATGTTGCTTAGATGTTACTTGGGAACGGGATGGGACTTCTGAAATATCAACTATTTCCCTAAATTCAAGTCATACCTGCAGCTTAAAATCCCATTGCAAACAGGATATTTTGTTGAACAAGCTTTCTGGAGAAAAAGTCACTTGTGATTCCTTGCTTAGCCAGCTGTGCAGTGAGAATTATGTCCATTAATGGCTCTAAGATAGATAACCAAGGTTTTTCTATGATATGGGTGGTATCTTTGAGCCAAGATTGACTCTTGCCGGCTGCCCGGACAAGTCCCTGCAATTTTCTTGGCAAGATGGTTGCCATTTGATCCTTTCTTAGGATGGACAGTGGGTCTGACTCAAGGTCACCTTTATGCCTGATCTCCTAGTTTCTTGATGCTTCACTGCTACACCGAACTGTCTCTCTGAAGCAAGTTTGGCAACTGGCATTTCTGCATGCCAATTTTACCTTGCTTTCATTCCACCAATCTCAGACCCTTGCTGAAAAGAGGAATTAATTTCCTGGTCTTTGCAGTTCCTATAAATCTGGAAGCATTTCTTTATGCTTTCGGCTATAGGTGGTCTTGAGATCCATAATGTGGTGATTTCTTTATGCTAGGCATGGGTGAGGCAACCTTTCCTATTTCTTTGGATGCCTCTTCAATCCAGCAAGGACTGTTTTGTCTTCTTGGGGTCACAGACAATTCTACATTGGGGCTAAGTTGACATGGCACAACTTTTCATGTCCACAAAATCAGAGGCTTCTGATTATGCCAATTTCCTGGAGCTAGAGGGAAGAGGTTTTTTTTTTTTTAAACAGATGATAAAATTCTATCCTTCCTTCTTCTCACATGCTGGGATTTCCCCATTCCTGACACATCCACACAAAGACACTATTTTACTGTGTCATCCCTTTGCACCAACCCACCACTGTAGATTTTTGACTCTCCCCGTTTGGTGGCCAATCAGCATTTTAAAGCTGTGCCTTCCCTCTCAGCCAAAAGGAATGATGGTGAGCAAAAACAAGCAGAACGAGGGAGAGGATAGTCACCAGATTTTGTTTTTGTAACCTTCCATTTGCCAGCTGGGAGCAGAGTTGTCCAACTTAAGAAAAAGAAGAAGAAGGCACAGCCTGGTGGTTAATGACAGTGACTGTTGTCTGTTTTCTAGGTGCAATGGCCCACCCAGAACTTTGATTTTACTATTGTGGCCACCTTTCATGATCACCGCTGGTGGATGCCCCTGATCAAGACACGAGCCCAAAGTGCCTTACAATGCATGCTTGAAGCTGAGGGGGATAGAGACAATGGTTGCGAGGGAGGGATTGTAATTCATGTTCAGCTTAGGCACCTGGAAAATGGTTAGCAAAGAAATTTTAACAGTGAGGTCAGAAATAACATTTTCTGCTTGGGTGGGGGAAAAAGAAGCTGCCCCATTGAAGTCAAATTTTTGGCCAAACCATTGCTGCCTCTGTTAGGTCAGTGATGGCGAACCTTTTCGACATCAAGTGCTGAAACCAGAATGCACATATCTGCATGCGCCAGAACGCTGGAAACCCAAAGACCAGCTGGCTGGTGCACATGTGCACGCTGGGGAACTAGCCTTCGGGTTTCCGGCATGCGCATGCACACCGGACAGCTGGTCTTCGTGCACACCAGGGCACAAGAAACCTAAAGATCAGCTGGCCAGTGGACACACGCCTGTTTTTTGGCCTTTTTCCAGGCTATTTTCAGGCCAGTTTTGACCCAAAACATGCCCCCCCCAAAATGCCCTGGAAAACGTCCCCCAAAGCAGCCTGTTTTGGGGGCATTTTTGGCCATTTCCCAGGCTGTTTTCAGGCCATTTTCTGGAGCTCCAGCACCCATGAAGACCAACTGGCTGATGCACATTTGCGCACCGGAAACCATAAGAGCAGCTGGTGATGGCACGCATGGCCACGCAGAGGGCTCTGAGTGCCATCTCTGGCATGCATGCCATAGGTTCGCCACCACAGTGTTAGGCCAAATGCCATTTGGATCCATGGAGTTCTCTCTTTGGTTCTGTTGGCTTCCTTGAGCAGAACTGAGGGGCCAAACATCCTTGAAAAGGAGAAGAAGCGATTTGGCCTTTTCCCGTGTTTGGCATTTTGGTTCTGGATCCCACATCAAAACAGATCCTGTCTGAGATGGCCTATCATAAAGCTGTCCTATTTCATCTGTTTGGCTGTGGCTACTAAACATGCTACAATTGTTTAGGCTTAACTTGGTTAGTTTTTCCAGTGACTTAGGGTTGTGTGGTAAGAACCCAAGTTGTTTGGTTAGTTAAGCAATGACCTGAAGCTGAACGTTCTGCTGGAGCAAATGTTTTGATGGTTTTTGAGAATGCAAACTACCTCAGTTGAGTTAGCTAAAGTTGGCCACTGAAAGATATGTTAATTTTGATTAGAGTTAACGATGGTTAGATTCCTCTGGAAGGATACATCCACAACGCTGTGATTAAAGCCCCTCCTTTTTTTTTACACTCATTTCACATGCAACACATTTCAGAATTCACATTTCAGACTCTGTTTGTCAGTACATGTGGCTGTGATCTTGACATTTTTCATCACCACCCACAATCCTCCTTTGCACTTGTGTGAAGCTAAATATTTATTTACCTAATAGTTGCAAGTGATGTGCGTTTAAAAGGGACACAGGGCGTCAATCCCATGGTTGTAGCTGCCATCTTGATATATATATATATATATTTAGCTCTTGTCCCCCACAGACCCATTTCCATTTGAATCCTCCTGGTACTTTGAACAAATAGGCAAATTGGGACATGCATAGGATCCTCGGTGCCCTCTGAGCTTGGTTGTTTTCTTACAGACATTTCATTAGCCAATTAAATAAGATCATAACCTAGGAGGAACCACCAAGAACGCTCCCATCAACTCTGGACAGAGCAAGTCACTTGTATATAGGTTAAAGTAAAGCTTCCCCTCGCACCTATGTGCTAGTCATTCCTAACTCTAGGGGGCGGTGTTCATCTCTGTTTCAAAGCCAAAGAGCCAGCGCTGTCCGAAGATGTCTCTGTGGTCATGTGGCCGGCATAACTAAACGCTGAAGGTGCATGGAACGTTGTTACCTTCCCACCAAAGGTGGTTCCTATTTTTCTACTTGCATTTTTACATGCTTTCGAACTGCTAGGTTGGCAGAAGCTGGGACAAGTAATTGGAGCTCACTCCGTTATGCAATGCTAGGGGTTCTAACCGCCGAATTGCTGACTTTTCTGATCAACAAGCTCAGCGTCTTAGCTACTGAGCCACCTTACTTGTATATAAATAGAGAGCAAAACCCAGTCTCTTCTGGCAAAAGAAAGCTAGCACTGATGAGGTTGCCTATCCAGGTAATGAAACATCTGCAAGAAAACAACCAAGCTGAGAGAGCATTGAGGACTCCACAGTTCAACCCAGAGTTACACTGTATTCTCTTCTGTTGGGTCAAATATCTTGTTAGGAAGGGAGGAGAAGTGTTATCTGGGGGGAAAAATGGCTTCTTCCTTCCACAGCCACCTTTGCTTGGGCTGCAGGCCTTCCCTTGCTATCAAGGAAGATGTTCTTGGTTTATTGGCCAAAACATGACCTGAAATAAAACTCTCAGCCAGCTTATCTTGTCTTGAGCTCGCTGAGCTTCCAAACATCTCCTCTGCAGGCATCCCTGGTCTTGTTGTGTCTTTCAGTCTCTCTTCATCTTTTAACTGTTCTAACGCTTCATGTTTGATTTGTTTGCTTGTTTCCTTTCAATCTGAATTGTAAGTACTTTTTGGAAAGGGCTCTGGACTATGAATGGGGTTGTGGCATGAGATAGTTTGGGAACCTTTTCCTCCATCCTTTCTCTAACTGAAATCAGCTGCTTGACTTGTGACCCAACCTGTATAGTCCCTACCAATGGATAGTGAGCACACGGCCCCAAAGTCATAAATTCTACAACGAGGTGGCTGCTGCAAAGAGCTTGGTGTGGATTTGCATTGAGACTTTTAAAAAATATATATATTTTTAAATCTTTTATTGAGACTTTTTATTTAATCTTTTACAGAAAACTAGTGCTACGGGGAAAGCCTTACCTTCCTTATGTGCTTGTTTTCTACCTGCAAAGACAAGTTGGTGGTAGTGGGAGAGATATATGTTATTTGACAGCCCCTGGCCCCTCAATTGGAAGGGGAAATCATTGGGCACCTCTCCAGAAAAACAAAACCAAGGTTCCTACAAGAGGATCAGGTTGACACACTCTCAAACCTGCCACACTTACCATATTTTTCGAGTGTAAGACTCACCGGAGTATAAGACGCACCAAGATTTTGAAGAGGCAAATTTTAAAAAGTTTTTGCACTCTGTAGACCTCCCCAAAACGGCCCATTTTTTTGTCAAAAAAAAGGCATGCATAGCCTTTAGGAGGCTTGAGGAGGCCCATTTTTCACTCAGTTTTGCCCTCCCCAGCCCCCAGGAGGCCTCTGGAAGCCTCCTAATGGCTATGCACGGCCATTTTTCAAAGGGGGCAGGGTTTCAGGAGGTTAAAAATGCTGTATTCAGTGTATAAGATGCACCCAGATTTTCACCCTCTTTTTTGGGGGAAAAAGTGCATCTTATACTCTGAAAAATACGGTAAATATCTAAGTAAAAATGATCCTTAGCTCCTTTTTTCGAGAAAAGTATATTTTTAATAGAAGTCAAGTGGACAGCTGTAAAATGCATAGCCAGAACTGAGAATCATGCGCCAAAATCCCTGAGTTCAACATTTCCCTCCTTTAACTGCCTGCCATTGCTGAACCCCACCCCCCACCAGGACCAATCAGGTTCAAGCAAGATGTTTTCAGAGCAGTCACTTCAAGTGTAGGTTTTTTTGCAGCTGCTTTCCTTTCCCAGCTGGTTGGCTTTGAAGCAGCATCTCAGGGAGATACAGAAGTTGCTTTCCCTATCCTCTCAAATCCTCCAAGGAGTCCAAGGCAGAATGTCACTGCACAGTGAAACAGAAGCAGGCGTAAGGCGGCAGATGTACACATACTACAGCATTACTGTGTGTTCAGAAAAAAAATATCTTGCAGGGTAGAAGTTCTCATTGAATAAAGTATTATTTCAAGTTTGAATGCTGATCTGCTAAAATACTTAGCTAGTTTATTCCAAGTGGGACCAAACTTTCCTTCTGATTCTCATCCATGTTCAGGGGTTTCTACATAAAGACCTCAAATTACGACCATTCAAAGTTATGACAGGAGCCCCTTGGAGCTACTTACAACCTGGATGTAAAATCCCAATAAGAACCCCCCCACCCTGCAGTCATATGATTGCATTTTGGACACTTGGCATCCTCATTTATGGCCATTTGCAGGATCCCACAGTCATATGACTGTGATTTATGATGTTTTTTTGCTGGAAACTGGCATATACTTCAAATTTCCAGCAAAAAAAAAAATGCCCATTGTAAACAATAGACCACTTAGTGGTTAGAATGCAGTACTACAGGCTAACCAATTGTTCCCTCCAGAAGTTCGATTCTGAATGACTCAAGGTTGTCTCAGCCTTCCATCCTTCCAAGGTCAGTAAAAAGAGGACCCAGAATGTTGGGGGCGATATGCTGACTCTGCAAACCACTTAGAGAGGGCTGTAAAAGCACTATGAAGCGGTATATAAGTCTAAGAGCTATTGCTATTAGTATTAGTGCCTATGGTGCTCATATAATAGCAGTCATGATTCACTTAACAACAGCCTCGGAAAGTCATAAAATCAGGCCCAGTCATGTAGTGATCCTTTTAACAACCAGTATGGCTTATAATTCAATTCTGGGATCAGTTACAGTTGTAAGTTGAGGACTATCTAAATGGTATAGGATTTCAGGGCCAATGAGCCTGCTGGGCTCACATGAACCTGTCAAAACTGTAACCTGTTCAAAGGGTAAGAAAAGGAGTGCAGCAGATTTGAGTCTAGGGCCCCTAGTGGCTTTTCATCCTCCCCAATTCATATGTCCCCCAGTTAACTGCCACTCTGAACCCTTTCCAGCAATAAAATGGGACTCAAAGACCGCATCCGAGTGAGCAATTCTCAGAAGCAAGGCAGCAGGGGGAAGCAGCACCTGGTGCCCCCACTCCACCGCTCCCCCAGCACAGAGAACGTCAATGAAGGCATCAGCCCCAGCAAAGTACAGAAGAGCTGGAGCTTCAATGACAGGACAAAATTCCGGGCCTCACTGAGGCTGAAACCCCGGACACCTGTGGATGGTAAAGTTTGGAAGCCGGAGGTTGGGAAATTTTCATACGATTTTAATTCGCAGTAGTTGTTGATCTTAAGAGGAAATCAAGCAAGCTTGCTAAGAATTACCATATTTTCCAGAGCATAAGACGCACCAAGATTTTGAAGAGGCAAATAAAAAAAAAGTTTTTGCACTCTGCAGGCCTCCCCAAAACAGCCTGTTTTTTTTGCGAAAACAGGCCCCTTTTTTTGTAAAAAAAAAAGGGGGGGCATGCATAGCTTTTAGGAGGCTTGTTGAGTGCTTCTGGGGGCTGGAGGGGGAAAAACAAGCAAAAAACGGCCTGTTTTCCACTCATTTCTGCCCTCCCCAGCTCCCAGGAGCACTCTGGAATCCTCCTAAAGGCTATGCACGGCCATTTTTGCAAAGAGGGCGGTGTTTCAGGAGGCTAAAAATGCTGTATTCAGTGTATAAGATGCACCCAGATTTTCAACCTCTTTTTTGAGGGAAAAAGATGCGTCTTATACTCTGAAAAATATGGTATTTGTGTTTGTTCCACCTCTTCTCGTATTTTTGAAATGTTCGAAAGGTGGTGATTTTACTCTGGTATATTTTATTAAATAGTTTCTCGTGTTTATATTCCACACGCTTCCCCTAGGGCAGTGCGTTCCAACCTCAGCAACTTTTAAGGTGTGTGGAATCCAAGTCTCAGAATTTCAAAGCCAAAGTAGTGGCTGAAGAAATTTGGGAGTTGGAGTCCACATATCTTGAAATGATTAAAGTTGGGAAACCTTGACCTAGAGACTACTATAGAGGTGGGTTTCAAATTTTTTTACTACCGGTTTGGTGGGCGTGGCTAGATGGAAGGGCATGTGACTGAATGGGCGTGACCAACTCAATGTCACTCACGCACACCCAGTCACATGACACCCCTCACCAAGCGACGCCCACCGAAATGCTGGTGAAAAGTTTTCACTGGGGGGGGGGGGGGGCAGCCTCTCCAGAGTTAAGGGAGCGCCTGCAAATTACCCAGTAAAAAAAAAGTTTTTCTCCTCCCCAGCCCCCAGGAACACTCTGCAGTCTTCAGCAGGGCTGGGGGAAGAGAAAAATGCCCCCGTTTTTGTGAAAAATGACCCATTTTTTGCAAAATGGGGGCATTTTTCCCTTCCCCCAGCCCTGCTGAAACTGCAGAGTGCTTCTGAAGGCTGGGGGAAGGCAAAAACACCTCCGTTTTTGCAAACAACGGCCCATCTCTGGGACATCTCTGGGGCTGGCATGCGCACACCATTTAAAAAGGGGGGAAAATACATGTTTTCAATGAAGATTGTTCTGCGCATATGCAGAACAGAAAATAAAGATGGCGGCACTGAGGATAGAACTGGTATGGCCATGTGTCCGCCGGAGTTACTACCTATTTGGCCAAACCGTACCGTACCAGTAGGAATACACCTCTGGACTAGTCCTCCCACCAAGTCCTGTTTCTATCCACAGCTGATGGTCCTACAGAGGAAGGTAACGAGGAGAAGACCCATCAATGTGACTTGACTTTTGAAGACATCATGCCTACTGTAAAGACCTTGATCCGAGCAGTCAGGTGAGTGCTGTAAAGCTGGAATCAAAGCTAAGAACTCCAGGTTTGGGTCCACGGGCCAAGGTGGCTTCCGGAGAAATCTCAAATCAAAGTCTCAGCATTTGGAATTGCACAGCCAAATAGAATAGACTTTTTGGTAGCCTAGATGTTGCTCTCAAGAGAAATTGAGTTGAAAGAAATTGAAATTAAAGCCAACTAGAGTTGGCTTGAAAGGAAGAAGGGGAAGTGTCTCATGGCTGAATATATGCTTTAGGCAGACTCCCCTGGAGAAATCCCTGAAACCAAGGGAAAGATTCCAGTTGTACCTTACCAGTGAGAAAAGTGAAATTCACAACTAGAAGCTGTGATGAAAAATTTCATGACCTGTCTTTTGCTCTTGGTTGATTGATCCATGAGATGGGTTAAAGTGTGTGCTCACCTGTCCTTCAAGGCATTTTTGGTAGTCTATCAGGTTCCGTTGGGAGAATGCTCCACCAATAACTAAAGACTTGAATTATTCTTAGGATAGATGGAGTAGCAGCTCTGACTGCCACTGCCACTGTATTCAGGCCAGCCCCAAAATAGATCTTAAAAACTGTGCTTGATTTTGTTCAAGTAGGAAAGTCTTTGGTAGGCTCAACAATTCTATCCTCTTTGACACTGATGCGATTTTTGCCTTCTGGGCCTTTAAAACGGAGAGCAGAGTGGTTGGGTGATTATAACTGAGTCATGTAGTTAACATTTTAGAATTTGCTGTGGTCTTTGTTGAACTTCAGTTGAAGTGGTTGACCTGAAACCCCTAAATATGAAAGTCTACTTGTTCTATATAGGAAAGTGGTGGCTCAGTGGCTAAGACACTGAGCTTGTCGATGAGAAAGGTCGACAGTTCGGGGGTTTGAATCTCTAGCGCCGCGTAACTGAGTGAGCCCCCGTTACCTGTCCCAGCTTCTGCCAACCTAGCAGTTTGAAATCATGTAAAAAATGCAAATAGAAAAATAGGCACCACCTTTGGTGGGAAGGTAACAGCGTTCCATGCAACTCCGGCATTGAGTCATACCAGCCACATGACCACGGAGAAATCTTCAGACAGTGCTGGCTCTTCGGCTTTGAAACAGAGATTAGCACCACCCCCTAGAGTCGGGAACAACTAGCACATATGTGTGAGGCGAACCTTTATCTTTATCCTATTTGTTCTACAGGCTTAAATCTGATTAACATTGGGGACACTGGGTTGAAGAAGATTGGGCCACAGCATCTCCTGCTTTCAGGTTGCATTTTTGGCATCTGTAGTTAAGGAGTTCCCGCCCCACCAGCAGTTCTGAAAAACACTTACTAAATGGGAGTATGCCATGCATGGTCACCCAGACCAGTAAAAGGTTACCTAGATCTCTCCTTCAGGTTTTTGTGCCTTGCATTTTAACTTTAAAATAAGCATGTTTTCTTGCAGAATTCTTAAATTCCTGGTAGCCAAAAGAAAGTTCAAGGAGACCCTGAGACCATATGATGTTAAGGATGTGATTGAACAATACTCAGCTGGCCACCTGGACATGCTTGGCAGAATCAAAAGTCTCCAGACACGGTGAGGAGAAATATTGGGGCTCAGTGGTGATCAGGGTTATTTTCCCAGCAACTTGGAAAGCCAAAACTAGTGATGGGGCTGGTAGCAAGACTACAACTGGAGAGCAGGGTCAGAAACAACTACAGATTTGGCCAGAGTTGGAATTCGAGTCTTAGAAGACTTGAGTTTCTTTCATTGGCTTATGATGCAGCTGCAGGCAAGATACTGTGAGAGAATGGAAGAGTCCCGGTGACAAATGTAAAAAGACGGTCAACATCTACACAGCCTCTTGGGCAGGGAAGCAAAAGCAGTTGGTCCTTCCCTACCTTCTGCTATTAAAGACTTAGGTTTTGGGACAACTGTTGCAATTATTTTTATGCAGAGATGTTGAGGGGTATACAGTTCTGAAGTATAGGCAGGAAACCTACACCACTTCAGACAAATGGATATCCAACATCTTCTTAAAAATGTCCAGTGTTGGAGCATTTACAACTTCTGGAGGCGAGTTGTTCCACTGATTAGTTGTTCTCACTGTCACGAAATTTCTCTTTAGTTCTAAGTTGCTTCTCTCCTTGATTAGTTTCCACCATTGCTTCTTGTTCTACCCTCATGTGCTTTGGAAAATAGCTTGACTCCCTCTTCTTTGTGGCAGCGCCTGAGATATTGGAAGACAGCTATCATGTCTCCCCTAGTCCTTCTTTTCATTAAACTAGACATGCCCAGTTCCTGCAACCGTTCTTCCTATGTTTTATCCTCCAGTCCTCTAATCCTCTTTGTTGCTCTTCTTTGCACTCTTTCTAGAGTCTCCGCATTCTCTTTACATTGTGGCGACCAAAACTGAATGCAGGATTCTAAGTGTGGCCTCATCAAAGCATAATCAAGTGGTATTAGAAAGTGACAGGATCCCTTTTAGACAGAAAAAGCCCTTTCAGGTGGAATTCTCAGAGGTGGATCTAATGTTCTTGCCTTGATCTAATTCCCCAAGTGACTCATTTTGTTTCACTGATGTCATCTCCCCAACATCTCTCGCTTCACTCTTTCCAGCGTGGATCACATTGTGGGCCGGGGAGGTATCACCATGGATAAGAAGACACGGGAGAAAGGGGAAAAAGCACCATTGGAGGCCGACCTGGTGGATGAACTCAGCATGATGGGCCGAGTGCTAAAGGTGGAAAAGCAGGTAAGGCTGGGCCTGGGAGGAAAATGGGTAGAGGGAGGTGGGCTCCTCATACATGATGTGATCAGGCCACTGCTTGGATCTTCTTTCATCTCTCTGATAATTAGATTCCCATCCTCCCTTTTGTCTAAGATCTCTTGATGGTATTCCCAACATGCATTCCTTCATTTTTCCCTTTAAAATGAGTTGGGCTGAAAGTGGGTGATTTATTCCTCAGGGAGATTCCATAGCTAAGGATGGACTTGGACTTCTCCAATTCTGGTTCAGCCCCTTAAAGCATCATCATGAGCATCTGTGGAGGAAGCCCCAAGTGACATCAAGTGCGTGATGACATTTTCATGCAGATGGCATGAATGGGGTAATTTGCATTGTGTGCATCATGATTTCATATCATAGGTGATGTTGCTGTGGCTTCCACTGGAGATCATCTTCTTAGATCATCTTTGGTTCACAAGCCAGGAATTGATCCTGGCCAACCTCTTCTTAGGAATGAAGAGGCCGCATGAATCTAATATGCTCAACCTGATTGCTGAATTAATTCATTTTATGGGTTTGTCCAACAGATTGATCCATACACCACCTGAATCTGAGTTTACACCACACCTGAAAAGCCCAAAATCATATTTAAGTTCAAAAGTAACCAAGCTTAATGTGCTATGCATAGGCAGCTTCTGTAATAACCTGGTTAGGCCTGTTAGGCCTGACTGTGAGAGGGATCTTGGAGTCTTAGTGGACAACCAGCTAAATATGAGCCAGCAGCCGAAAAAGCCAATGCAATTCTAAATTGCATTAACAGAGGGATACAATCAAGATCAAGGGAGGTACTAATACCACTCTATAAAGCCTTAGTAAGACCACACCTAGAGTACTGCATCCAGTTTTGGTCCCCATACTATAAAAAATATGTTGAGACTCTAGAAACATTACAGAGAAGAGCAACCAGGATGATCAGGGGACTGGAGGCGAAAACATACAATGAACGGTTGCAGGAACTGGGCCTGACTAATCTAGTGAAGAGAAGGACCAGGGAAGACATGATAGCAGTGTTCCAATATTTGAGGGGCTGCCACAGAGAGGAGGGGGTCAAGCTATTTCCCAAAGGACCTGAAGGCCAGTCAAGGAATAACGGATGGAAACTGAACAAGAAGAGATTCAACCTAGAAACAAGGATGAACTTTCTGACAGTGAGAACAATCAACCAATGGAACAGAAGTTGCCTTTGGAAGTTGTGGGAGCTTCATCACTTGAGACTTTCAAGAAGAGACTGGACTGCCATTTGTCAGAAATGGTGTAGGGTCTCCTGCTTGAGTGGGGGTTTGGACTAGCTGATGAATTCTGGGAGTTGAAGTCCACAAGCCTTAAAGTTGCCAAGGTTGGAGACCCCTGGTCTGGAAAGCAGTTCTGATCACCATAAATGTTGTGCTGTCCCCTGCATTCACAGGACTTTTGATTCTGCCAAGCATGCAATTAGCAACTTTTTTGCTGTTTTCTGGCAGCCTGTTGAATGTGCTATGTTTTCTCTTAATGACCACATGGACTGCTTAATGACCAGAGCGACTCACTTTGCAACCATTGTTGAAACAGTCATAAAATTCCATCCGGTCCCATGGTGACTTGCTTAATGACTGCCCCATAGTTCCGGGTCTACCTTGTGGTTGCCAAACCCAGGTTACAGCCCAATTTTGATGATGCTTTTGGAAAAACTGGGTATTTTTCCTGGAATATGGCACTCGGCCTGTAGTGAAAATGGAAGAATGGGATTTGCACAGTTGAAAACAAAATTAAAGACTTTCTGACCTAAATCTAGAAAATCTCAGACTATATGAATGCTGAAGCTTTGCCCCATTTTCACCATTGGCTTGTTAAATTCTTGGACATCCCCCACTCCCTCTAGTTTATACACCTGAATTACCTTCGTTTTACCTTCGTTTTATAGATGCTGATTCTGAAGAATAAATGTCCAGCCTCATAACTTAGATCCATGTTTTAGAGCTTGGGGAATTTTTCATCTCTCTCACTCTTTCTCTCACTCTGTTTCTTTCTCTCTCTCCCTCTCCCCCTCCCACTCCTCTTCTCTCCATCTCCCCTTCTCCCCCCTCGCTCTCTCTTCCTCTCCCCTCCTCCCCCCTCTCTCCCTCTCCATCCCTCTCTCCCTCCCTCTTTCTCTCCCTCTCTCTCCCCCTCTTCCTCTCTCTCCCCACTCCCTCTCCCTCCCTCCCCTTCCCTCCCTCCCCCCTCCCGCCATTTCTTCCTCCCTTTCTCTCCCTCTCTCTCTCTCCAGGTTGAGTCTATCGAGCACAAGCTGGACTTGTTGCTAGGTGTTTACTCCCAGTGCCTACGGAAGGGTTCAATCAACTCCATTAGCTTGACCGCTATACCAGTTCGCAGTGGGGAACAGGACATCACCTCTGACTATCATAGTCCCGTGGACCATGAAGACATCTCTGTCTCTGCTCAGACCTTGAACATCTCCCGATCGGCTAGCACCAACATTGACTAAGATGGCCTCTTCAGACTAGCCATGTAACAGCCACACACCAGCTACATGCAGGGAGGAGAGGCTGGGAGGGAGCCTTCCCTTCGGAGGAGGGCTTGAGAGATAATTCCTGACTACTCTTATGGACCGTGCTCAACTGAGCCGAAATCTTCTCCAGCCTCACCCTGTTGGTGTTTCCTCATCAGATTCGTCTGCCTTTGCACCAGAACGTTCACCTCAACTTTACTTGAAGTCTTCCAATGGGGGGCAAAGCCACCAGAGCATTTAGAGCAAATGTAGACAAATGATTAGGTCTCCAAAACAGCAGGGTGGGTCCCAGAACCCATCAGCTGTCAGTCGTAACTTTTCCAGGGTTTCTGGGCTTTCCACAGTGGTCGTGATAGAATGTAAAACTCAAGTCAGCAGCTTTCTCTCTTGGGAAGCAAGCCTTGTTAGCCTGAAGCAATGGGCAGAGGAATCTGCCTCTGGGCCTCTCGGCCTCCTGTAGACATCTGCCATGGTTCCCAGTTAACTCCAGAGTTTTCAGGTGCCTCCAGGCTACCGAGGAATTCCATTCTCTTTTGACAAAGAGCAGTCAAGATGAAATGGCCACTTTGGACTCTCAAGTCATTGTGATGGCCAACCCATCAAGGAAAACCATGCAAATGGTGACAGCCATGAAACGAGAGCCACCGACTCTAGACTTTGACTTTTACTGGGCAAACCAGGTTGGCGATGCTTTTTTTTTCAGCTATGCAAAAGCTAGGTTACTCTTTCCTTCAGCTGTGCTCGACAAGGGACATTGCAACTTGACTGAATGTGGTTTCTTGTCTTTGCATTTAGAAGCAATTAATGACTGGCAATGCCTAACCCTACTCTTGGCAGCCTTTGAAGCACCTTTCTACTTCTCTTTTAGCTCCCCATCCCACCAGGTAGCAGGCATCACTTTATGCCCTCCTCCCCTCCCCACCCCCGGTTCATGAGCACACAGTGGATCTTGCCACTTAATGGAAACATGTTTAGGAGGAGATGGGCACCGCTATATGCAATTATCTTGAATATGCAACCTGAAACCAATCTTTAGCAGTGGTTAAGGTGCCTTCTCTGCCTAGGAAGTAATCAGGGATTTGGGGTAGGGGGTCTCTATGTGCACCCTTGAAGGAAACCCAATTCAGGTAGCCAAGAGTAGAATGGGTCCTGGTGTTCTCAGGGGGAATTTCATCAGCTTGCTGTCTCTGGAGGGAGAGTTGAGTATTGCTCTCTCCCAGGGAATTGTGTGTGTGTGTGTATTTGTATATGTGTGTGTGAGTTTCCCATTCATTCAACAGCAGTGAATTAAGGTAGAGCTTGGCTCAGGTACTATACACTTGTAGAATTATCAGTGCTCTGGTGTAGCTTTTGAGTAGCCCTCCCCAAGTTGAGGTCCTCCAGTTGGGTTGGAAGATGCTGCTTGGGCTTTTGAAATTTAACATATCTGGGGTCCACAAGTTGGGGGATCATTGCTTTAGACTGGGGATCCCCAAACTTGGCAACTTTAAGACTTGTGGATTTCTGGGAGTTGAAGTCCACAAACCTTAAAGTTGCCAAGTTTGAAGACCTCTGCTTTAAACTCACATTTCCTACCAGCTGTGAGCACATACTTCCTATTACTAGTAGAAGATCCTTGGATTACTATTTCCATCCAGGGTTTTTCTGGACGCATTCTCCCTTTGCAGTCTTTCTATGACAATGTTCCTCAAATCTTAGCCAATTTAAGATGTCGGGACTTCAACTCCCAGAATTCCCCAGATGAATTCTGGGAGTTGAAGTCCAGACATCTTAAAGCGGCTAAGGTTGAGGAACAGTGTTTTAGGATACTAAGCACCACTGTTCCAATTATTTCACCTGCCTCTCTGATGCTGCCCTTCAGATGTCACCTTCCTCCTTGCCCACCTGCATGAGTTTTAACTTCTGCAGCTTTCATAGTGGACTTTGGTCTTGAGTGTGCTTTCCTTGGGAAAGAGCAATAACACAAGCAGATCATCTTGGATATGCAGTGTTTAGGAGCCCATCATTTGAAAAACTCTTAGGTTTTAGGTTTATGTTGAATACAATGTAATGTATGAGCAGATCATCAGCCAGGATTGTCTGTGGCTTCTTTGTTGAGTCTCTTCTCTTGCTCCTGGTACAGATTGTGGTTATAGTTTTCTTCCCGATGGTCATTCACTCAGATTTCTTTGAACCATAGACCCATCCCAGAACAAGTTCTAAGTCCAAACAGCCCCTTCCTTCTAGTCCTTTTGCTTGGATCTCTGCTTAGCTACCAAAATCTGCTCCTTGGTGGGTTGTCTTGTTAACTTGAAACAAGAGAACCAACAGAAGTCCTGTTTTTCTATGGAATGTCTTCATTTGTCATTCTCACTTTTATGATTGCTGCATAGATACTGGCTTTCCAATTGTATTGAGCTATAGCTCGCATGGCAGCTAGCTGGGCATTATAGGAATGGTGATTGAACACATCTGGAGGGCATCTGGTGGGAGAATTCTAACTTGCCGGGAGAGAACAGAATTAAATCTGGAAGACTTTCCCATCTTCTCAGAGCTCACTCCACCAACACCATTGTGGTTGAGTTGTCCCATTGAACACGCCCAGCTTTCATTCCACACCTCCTTTAGGCTGCATGTCCAAAGTCCCCCACTTGCCCAACAGCATCTTCACTTTGCATGTCCATGCATGTGTCTTGAAGAAATGGCGAGAGCTGTTCTCAGCTTCTCCCCCATCAAACTATGACTTCTTCCTCTCAATGCACTGAACAAACTCTCCTTGGAGAGCACACCAAGTCTTCATCCAGGATGATCATCTCCAGAAATAGGGGAGGGGCTGCATGGTGATGGGCAAGAGGGGGAGGAAGGGAGCAGGGGATGGCTTTGACCAGCCAAAGACAATAAGGTGGGCCTCGGGGTAGTTTTCCTAATAAATTTTGTTTCTGAGACAATGCATAGTTACCTCACTTTATTAACTTATTAACTTATTTGTTTCATTAAAATTTTCAGTAGATGACTGCGTGTGTCTCTCATTACTTCTTTGCTCATGGGAGATTCTATGGGACCTTTGTTGGGAGAAATGAATATCTGGAAAAGGAGGGTTCTTTGATTTTTCTAGAGTGAGGTGAAAGGCTGGAGAAGAACAAGTGTCCTCTGACTTGCTGTTACAAAGCTGAGAAAGTGGTCTGGGAAGGAAAGGCACTATGGTTAAACAGTAGAACAAAAAGTATTCTCCTCCTCCTCTTCCTTCTTTTTCTTTTTCTTCTTCTTCCTCCTCTTCTTCTCCTTCTTTTCTTTTTCTTCCTCACCCTCATTTTCTTCTCATTTTTCTTCTTTCTCCTCCTCCTTTTTCTTTTTTCTCCTCCTCCTCTTCTTCCTCTTCTTCCTCCTCCTCCTCTCATCCTCCTCATCTTCTCTTCCTTCTTTTTTCTTTTTCTTCCTCCTCCTCCTCCTTCCTCTCCTCCTTTTTCTTTTTCTTCCTTCTCATCTTCGTCTCCTTCTTTTTCTTCTTCTTCCTCCTCCTCCTCTTCTTCCTCCTCCCCCCTCCTCCTCTTCCTACTACTCCCCCTCCTCCCTCCCTTCCTCCTCATCTTCTCTTCCTTTCTCCTACTCCCAATGATCTGACAAGAAGATCAAACTGCCCAGCAGCCAAACATAAATAGAGGGTTGGTTGACAAAGATCCAAACTGGACATAATACAGTATTTGGTTTATGTTTACATTGTACAAATGGATCAGAGTATAACTGAATATATGGAAATGGGAGGTTTTTATCAAGAGTAACTCCTTCCCTCATTCCTTCTTGACATTATTGCACTACTGCAAAGAGGTTTTTACATGGGGCTGCCCCTGAAGACTAATTTGAAACTTCAGCTGGTGCACACACACAAAAGGGGAGGGGGAATGGCTAGCATATTAGTGGATGAGAATCACTTTAGCAGGCTACCAATATTGTGGATGCTACATCATTTGCCAGTGTAATTTAAGGTGCTGGTTAGTACCTAAAACCCTTTAACAAGGGATGGTCTTCTGTCTAGAGCATCTTCCCGCCCTGGTCAAAATACCCAGGTAGCAAACTCCTCCCATACTGGCTGAGGAATCCTGGGAGGTGAAGTCTAAAGATCAGAAAGTTGCTAAGTTTGAAAAATGCCAGTCTATGGCATGCATAAACTATTTGTTTTCCCACTGGGTTTTCCTAAGAGCATCTCTCCTCTCCACTCTCTTAGCTGCTATGTGAATCCTGCCAATAAAAGGCTCCCTTTAGTTTAGCAAACATGAATAAAACAATGAAAAAGCCTCTGGTTATTCCTTTTCCTTGCCCCTAAGCGGAGCCATTGCATTTCTAAACTATTCTTAAACACATGATGGGTCAAAGACACCCCCCCACACACACAGACAGAGACAGACAGAGAGAGAGAGAGAGAGACAGAGAGAGACAGAGACAGAGAGACAGAGACAGAGACAGAGAGACAGAGAGACAGAGAGGGGAGAGAGAGAGACAGTCAGTCAGACAGAGACACACAGAGAGACAGCACAGAGAAAGAGAGAGACAGAGAGAGGGGGGAAGAGAGAGAGAGACAGACAGAGACAGACACAGAGAGACAGAGAGAGAGGGGGAGAGAGAGAGAGAGAGACAGACAGACAGACAGACAGACAGACAGACAGACACACACACACACACACACACACACACTTTATCATGTCTTCTCTTCTTCCCTAAAGCGTGACCTCAGGCATCCCAATTTGAGATTCCTGGATTTAGGGATTTCTAACAAACAAATGGGAGCATTCTTTTTCTAGGTGAAATGAAGTGCATTTCCTATTGGTATGAAAAGACATTTAACCTTGTGAGAAGCTCAGTTCCTTTCCTCATTGAGGGCTTATAGTACCTTCATAGTAACCCCAAGCCATTGGTGGAAGGATATAAATTACTGTTTATATTGTTGGCATCATAAAGGTCAGAGGTGGTATTCAGACGATTCGGATCGGTCCGCCTGAACCAGGAGCAGAAATTGTGGGTGGGTGAAGCGGTGATTACCAAATGGTAGGATTTGGGTTATGACTGTTACTAATTCTGGAACGTTTTAAGGGTATAGAATTTGCAATAAAACTATTGACAGTCCTGCTGGAATGGTGAAATAATGAGAGGGGATTATTGGGGATAAAACAGTTTATCAGCAAAAGAACAGACTTCCCCTTAGCTCAACTACAGCAACAAAAGCCCAAATAATGGGTGAGAGCTGATTAGCACAAATTTTATTTTATTTTATCATCTTATCTTATCTTATCTTATCTTATCATTTTATTATTTTATTTTATTATTTTATTTTATTATTTTATTTTATTTTATTGTTTTGTTTTATTTTATTTTCCAAGCACCCAAAATGCAATCGTGACCTGGGGGTGTGGGGGCACTGTAAGAACTAAAAATACTTGTCATAAATAGCTTTTCTGGGTCCATCAGAACTTTGAAGGGTCGCTAAGTCAAGGTCTACCTGTATTTGGACCAGAGAAACCAGTTTCTCAGCCCTTCTAGTCTATGGAACTTACTTTGGGTTCATCACTTTGTCTCACGTAGAATAGAATAGAGGTGGAAGGGACCTTGGAGGTCTTCTAGGAGAACCTAGACCATTTCAAATAAGTGACTCTCTAGTCCAGTGATGGCTAACTTTTTTCCAAAGGTGTGCCAAAATTGTGTATGCACATGCTATTGTGCGTGCACACGTGCCCACCCACTTGCACATGTGCCTGCAACCTTCCCCACCTGCGCATGTGCACGTGCGAACCCCCCACGCGGGGGGAGTTTTTGCCCTCCCCAGGCTCCAGAGACTTTTGTGAAGCCTGGGGAGGGTGAAAAACAGCCCAATGGCCCAACCGGAAGAACAGACTGTTGGCCCGTTGGGTCTGTTTTTCATCCTCCCCAGGCTCCGGAGGCTTTCCTGAAGCCTGGGGAGGATGAAAATGGCCATACGGAAGGCTGAAAATCAGCTGGCCGGTGCGCACCTGCGCACCTGCGCACCAGAGCTGAGGGGTGCCGTGCTGGCAAATATGGCTCTGTGTTCACCTTCACAGGTCTAGTCTCTTCTTTAAAAACCTCCAATGGTGGAGTTTCCGTGATTTCTTCAGGCAAGCTGTTCCACTGGTTAATTGTCCTCACTTTTAGGAAGTTCCTCCTTAATTCGAGGTTGCTTCTCTCTTTGTTTAGTTTCCAAACACTGGAAACTACTTGTCTTACTTTCTGATGCTTTGGAAAATAAGTTGACCCCCCTCTTTTCTTTGTGGCAGCCCCTCAAATCCTGGACTACCGCTATCGTGTCACCCTTAATTCTTCTTTTCTCTAGACTAGCCAAACCCAAATCCTGCAACCATTCTTCATAAGTTTTAGTCTCCAGGACCAGTGGTTGAATTCCGTTTTTTTTACTACCTATTCTATGGGTGTGGCTTAGGTGTGGCTTGGTAGTCATGTGACTGGATGGGCAGGGCCAACTCAAACCAGAAACAAGACCAGAATGTTTCTTTTCTGCCTTCCTTACAAGATTAACTCTGTAAAGTGGGGAAAAAAACAAAAGCAGATTTCTTCTAACAACCAGTTATCTAAACTGCTTAGAAAATTAACTACCAGTTCTAGTGAATAGGCTAGAACCGGTTGAATCTCAACTCTGCTCCAGGCCTTAGTTGCTCATCTTAGCTGCTCTTCTCTGAGCTTCTCAAAGTCTCAACATCTTTTTTGTATTATGGTGACCAAAATTGGTTGCAGTATTCCAGGTATGGTCTTACTAGGGTTTTTATAAAGCAGTACTAATACTTCATGTGATCTTGATTCTATATCTCTGTTTATACAAGCCAGGATTGTATTAGCTTTTTTTGCTGCTGCTGCTGGACACTGCTGGCTCAAGAAATTGTCCAGTAAAACATGGGAGGGGGGGGGAGATATGTCTCTCTTCTTTACATTCCTATAAGAAAAGCAGGATAAAATACAAGTGGAATTATAAAAGAATAATAAAGACATAAACATCACTAAAATGAAGAATGTACTTGTAATGCATTTTTACTTCGATTTTACTGGCAAATATAGGAAATGCAAGAACAAAGGTCTTCCAGGAATTTGTACCGAAAACATCTCTGTATTAAAAATAGTCAGAGTGGAATTGACAAGAAAGCAACCTGCAAGTACCATGGGGCTTGCTAAAATTCTACTGACTTACAGACACAAACATTTGATAGCTGTGCTTTCCATCTAATATGCCCTCTCTGCATCAGTCAGTGTGGTTTATAGCATAGGATCCATTTATCACATTCCAAAATACTGGCAATATTTTTAAAGTCACATTCATCCATTCTAATGAAGAGACCACCACATCACACATCATAACATAATGAATATGTTATGTACAGGCAAAGCAAATTACAATCTATAAATACAGAGCATGAGCTGTTTATATCAATGCCTGATTCAATGTCTTCCTCAAGATGGGACTGAGTACTGCAACATCGATTTGAGCTGAATTCCTTGCGGGTGTCCACGGGGAGTCAAAGAAGTCAAGATAATGGCCATAAGCATTGTAATCATAGGACTGGAAAGAACCTTGGAAGTCTTCTAGTCCAAGCCCCTGCCCAGGGTGTACCAGTGGGGGGATTCAAATAATGTAACAATGGGTTCTCTGCCCTAATGACCAGCTGGGTAAGTGTGACTCGGTGGTCATGTGACTGGGTGGGCACAGACCACTCAACATCACACAGGTCACTGGGCGTTTTGCCTTAGCTGTTACAATGTAGTAAGGGTTAACTGGAGAGGCAGTTTCTGTAAGCAGGGCAATAAAGATCAGGCTAGAAACAACAGCAGAATGTTTCCTTCCTGCCCTCCTTACAGGATTAGCCCTGGAAAGTGGGGAAAAAACAAAAGGAGACTTCTTCCAACAACCGGTTCTCCAAACTGCTTAGAAAGTTAACAACCGTTTCTCCCGAATAGGTGCGAACTGGCTGAATCCCATGACTGCCATGTACTATCCTGGACAAATGGAGGATGGAGTGAAGGAGCACCCACAATTTTAGAGAGTAACCTGTCCATTCATTAATTGCTCTCACTGTCAGGAAATTTCTCCATAGTTCCGGTTAGGATCTCTCCTTAATGATGTTCCGCCCATTTCTTCTTGTCCTGCCCTAAAGTGCTTTGCAGAATAGGTTGACCTCCCATCCTCTCTGTGACAGCCTCTCAAGTATTACAAGACAGCTATTGTGTACCTTCTCTCTCTTTTAGATTAGACATACTGCACTTCATTCCCTTAACTGTCTATTGTACAATTTAGCCTCCAGACTTCTCTCCACTCTTTCTAGGGTCTCAGCTTTTTTTCTGCATCATGGTGATCAGAACTGGATACAATATTCGAAGTGTGGCTTCCTCCCTTTTTTCTACAATGGTTGGAAGTTGAGGATTATCGATACTCTGCCCTGTCTATGGAGATTCTCAGTCATTCAGGTTATGTTTGTCCCAAATGTGCTTTTTCAAAAGGCAACATTTAGTTGAAACAGCACCTTCATACTCTGTGTCAATGAAAGCTCATTCAGCATTGGGATGTTTCTAACAGAAATAATTAAAAAAAAACTAATAGACATAACGTTAATAAGGTAAGACAACTTATCAAAGGATTGGCCCTGCTTAAAGGAACAAGTAAAAGTTCCAAAGCGAAAGTGAAACCAAACCAAACATGAAAGGGAAAATGGAAGTTCTACAGATGTTAATTGGGAGCAAAGAATTGTGCAATGACCTACAGTTTAGATAAAAGGCAATGAATGGTCCAGCATGAACAAAAGATTAAAAATCAATGGAGGAAAAAAGCAGATAAGAACAATTTCATAGATGGCTGAATAAATCACTGAAAGCTACAATCATATTTCTTGGAGATATTTTGGATGACAAGTATTGCTGCCTCTTATGTATCCTTCCATTGTCCAAATTTGTGCTTCTCTCCATTCATTCTATAGTATTTGTCCCATCTATAACAGATTATAAAACCTAATCTTAGTGATTGTCACTATTATTTAGAATAGAATAACAGAGTTGGAAGGGATCTTGGAGGTCTTCTAGTCCAACCCTCTCCCTAAACAGGAAACCTTATACCATTTCAGACAAATGGTTATCCAACATCTTCTTAAAAACTTCCAGTGTTGGACCATTCACAACTTCTGGAGACAGGTTGTTCCAATGGTTAATTGTTCTATGTCAGGAAATTTCTCCTTAGTTCTAAGTTACTTCTCTCCTTGATTAGTTTCCACCCATTGCTTCTTGTCCTCCCTTCAGGTGCTTTGGAGAATAGCTTGACTCCCTCTTCTTTGTGGCAGCCCCCGAGATATTGGAAGACTGCTTTCATGTCTCCCCCAGTCCTTCTTTTCATCAAACTAGCTATTCCCAGTTCCTGCAACCGTTCTTCCTATGTTTTAGCCTCCAGTCCCCTAATCATCTTTGTTGCTCTTCTCTGCACTTTTTCTAAAGTCTCCACATCTTTTTTTACATCATGGTGACCAAAACTGAATGCAGTATAATATTTATATTATTGTTATATTAAGTTTATATTTATGTAATTTTATTGTTTAATTCCTTTGAGTCAATGTTGACTCCTGGTGATTACCAGTCCCTGAAGTTTTCTTGGCAAGATTTTGGTAGTGGATTCCCCCTGTTTTCTTCTTCCAAGGGCTGAAAGAGAGGGACTGGCCCAATGTCACCCAGTTGGCTTCTTGCTTAAATCAAGACTAGAATTCCCAGTCTCCTGATTTCTAGGCTGGTGACTTCACCACTATACCAAACCTATTATGCTTACTTTTTACTCTTATTCACAATCAGACAAAACAATCAGACAAAAAACGGAGGACCTCCAGTGGCTTAAGAGTCAGAGAAAGACACTCTTGGCAGGACCTGCCTCAATGGATCAGAAGGTTAAAAGTGGCAGTGGGAGGTTTGCACTTTTAGACTTGCAAGATTGATGCCAGCTCTACTGGGTAAATCGAACAGGAAACAACACTAGATGAGCTAATCCTACTTTATTGTAAGGCTGCATTAACAAGACCCTGCAAGTCTGAAGGTACAAACTCCCACCAGCACCTTTAATTGCTTGATCCTTTAGGGACGCGGTGGCTCAGAGGCTAAGATGCTGAGCTTGCGAATCAGAAGTTCAGCAGTTCAGCAGTACAAATCCCTAGTGCCGCGTAACAGAGTGAGCTCCCGTTACTTGTCCCAGCTTCTGCCAACCTAGCAGTTTGAAAGCACATAAAAAATGCAAGTAGAAAAATAGGAACCACCTTTGGTGGGAAGGTAACTATATTCTATGCGCCTTTGGTGTTGAGTCATGCCGGCCACATGACCACGGAGACGTCTTCAGACAGCACTGGCTCTTTGGCTTTGAAACGGAGATGAGCAGCGCCCCCTAGAGTCAGAAACAACTAGCACATATGTGGGAGGGGAACCTTTACCTTTACCTTACCTTTAGGGAAGATCCTTCCTGAATTTATCCCTCTGGCCTTTTAGCCACTGGGGGCTCTTGTCTCTCTTGTGTAATTGTTCCCTAGGCAGCCTCCCCTCCCCTTGTTTCCCAAGGTCATTCTCACATGCCATTACTCCATCCCTGTGCCAACGCTCTCGCACATCTCTTTTCTCCCCCCTTCCCAATAGTCATATTTGTCACATTCACCCACTCATTCCACAGGCTCTGACTTTAGAAGCATCTCAAGAAAACGATGCATCAGGACAATGTAGGTTTTGTGTGACCACTCTGGGCAGACGTGAGTTTCTTCTGGTTAGCCAGGCAAAGAACAGGCAGTTGTTTGACAGAGTTCAGAGTTTCAGTCTCTGAATGCCTGAACTATTTGGGGATGTCGTTGGGAACATGAATGATCTGGGAGGAGGGTGTGGGGCAGTCACCGGGTCCATCTTTGGTTGATAGATGCCATGGAGGGGGAAACCATTTGTTCTATTCAGTTTGACACAAAACTCATGTAGTTTGAAGAGCTGATAAAAGACAATAATTGTAGCTCAAGGTTGAAATGAGGACGTTTCGGTGCTGTACTTTAATTCACAAACCCCACTCCTTACTAGCACTGATGATGTTACCTAGTATGGACAATGAAATGTCTGGAAGAAAACAGCCGAGCTCAGATAGCACCAAGAACCTCTAATTTGAAGAGGACTCTGAAGGGTGGCTCAGTGGCTAAGACGCTGAGCTTGTTGATCAGAAAGGTTGGCAGTTCGGCGGTTCAAATCCCTAGCGCCGCGTAACAAAGTGAGCTCCTGTTACTTGTCCCAGCTTCTGCCAACCTAGCAGTTTGAAAGCACGTAAAAATACAAGTAGAAAAATAGGAACCACTTTTGATGGGAAGGAAACAGCATTCTGTGCGCCTTTGGCGTTTAGTCATGCCGGCCACATGACCACGGAGACGTCTTTGGAGAGCGCTGGCTCTTCGGCTTTGAAACAGAGATGAGTACTGCCCCCTAGAGTCAGGAACATCTAGCACATATATACAGAAGCTGCAACCTGTCCAGAATGCATCTGTGTGGGCATTTTTTTGGGGGGGCATTTCTCATTGCAATTTACTTATGTTCTCTTCCTCATTGCAGATAGTAATGGAGTTTGCCCATCATGGTTTTAACGCATGATCATTATAAATTGGATTGGTCATGTGACCGACCTGATTTTATGAACTTATTTGCAGCGGTCATTAAGCGAATGCAACAGTTGTAAAGTGACCTCTGTGGTCATTAAGCAAATGCCATGGTTTGCTCTGGGATGATTTATGTATGTTTCTTTATTTATCAGATTTAGAAACTGCCCATCTCCCTCATAGAGAGCCACTCACACATCTGTCCAAATGTGCCCCCAGTGCTGAGATTTTGAACAATAATAACAATAATAATGTTTCCCTCAAAGAATAAAGATTATTAATGGACAAGCATAAAGCAAGGGTTTTATTTAGCATGCCCAGGCCAGCACTTGACGGCTGATAGATCAGAGTGGGTCTTTAACAGACATATTTCTGAATTTTCAAAGGAGCACCTTTGTTAACCTCTGTGGAAATTGTTTGCATTTTCATTCTTCTGCCAGGGGGAACTATGTCAAAAGTTGCGTGAGGATTTACAACCTGAGCACACTCCAAGAATATCATTGGATCAGCAGCCACATTAAGAAGAAGGCTCTGATACCTGGAATGAGATTGCTCAATCACTATTTCCTGGTTCATTTGAAGAACATCTAGAGATCACCTGAGTTTCCAGAAGGCCAACATTTCTCAGCCTTGACAACTTTGAGATGTGTGGACTTTTAATTCCCAGAATTCCCAGTATCTTGGCTAAGGTATTCTAGGAGTTGATGTCCGCACATTTTAAAGTTGTCAAGTGTTGTGTCCCACCAGCAGCCAGCGAAGCTGGTAGCAGAGTCGGACAATGAGAAATTGTGTTCTGGTGGTGGTGTGTGCCTTCCTAACAATATAGTGGTGCAAAGTGTGTGATAGCAATAAGAGCTCAGACAACCATTTGTTAGTTCAAATATAATCTTTCACTGCACACCTCTGAAAAACTTAGACTAGGGTTCAATTCTGGGCACATGTTTGGCCCAGAACTGTTTTTTTTCCCATTTTATCACTCAATCTATGTGAGTGTTGGATAGTTATGATTACTTCTTCCTCTTGGACGTCAGTTATATAAAGCCAGTCCTAAAAATGGCATTGGAAGAATCGTCTTTGTCAAAGGAACCGCAGAAATCAACAAAGGAATTTAATTAGATATCCCTGCTGCTGTTGCTTTAGTGTCCTTGCAAGCTTTCCAGGGACCTCGTCCTTAAAAAAGGTCATCACCAGTAAGTCATGTTTATACTGTTTTGATTGAACTCTAATCCACAAGGTTCCTTTTTCTTCACAGGAAAAAGGGGAAAATGTAGAAGTAGCAATCCCACTGCCTGGGAAGGAGACAGGGTGTTGGCTTGTCTCTCAGGAAGGTCCAACCACTTGGAGACATCCGCAGCCCACATACTTTTGATGGTAACAGAGAGCGGATGGGAAGTCCTTTACCTCGTGTGTTTCTCATGGACCTCAGGGGAAAAGCAAAACTCCCCTCTTTCAGTCAGGACATTTCTTCCTGGAATTAGCCTCAGCCGTTGTCATGCAAGCGAGATAAAGTCTCTCTGGTCATTCTCTTTTTTCTCAATCCAGTCCAACATTCAGAAGTTCTTCCCATCCAAGGTTCAACTGTTTAGGACAAGGGTGTTTCAGACTCTGAGGACTGACTTGCAATATAGGGGAAAAGGACACCAGGTTACACTGGCTGATGCCCTTGTCCCCAAGCTGTTAGACTATAGCAGGGGACTCTCCATGGGTCTGCTTTTGAAGACTGCAGTACTTGCATTCTGAGTTGGTTCAAAATGGTGGCCCACTTATTAATCATTATCAGCTTCTCCTTCTTCTTCGGATGTTGGCGATCATGTTGGCAATCCTATTTTTGTCAACAGCCGCATGAAAATGTGCTTTCTGAGTTTTATCCAAACCAGTCCCTTAGGTTTTGAAGCCATGATGTTCTTCATCTGCCTGGACCTTCAATCTTTCCCTGGAGGATTAAGTGAAGGATGACATACGTATTTTTCCAGGTGTCACGTCACATGTCCAAAATATTCTAACTTTCGCTTTTTAATGGCTTTGACGATTTCCCTTTGCTTTCCCAGGCATCTTATCACCTCTTCATTTGTGATTTTGTCAACCCAGCTTATATGTAACGTCCGCCTGTAAATCCACATTTCAAATGCTTCTAGTTTCTTCAAGTGGTTTTCTGTCAAAGACCAATTCTCTACTCCGTAGAACAGGATAGAAAAGACGTAATATCTGACAAGCTTGATTTTCAGTCTTAGGCTTATGTCGTGACTGTAGAAGAGCCTTTTCATTTTGAAGAATGCTGTTCGAGCTTTCCTTATCCTTGTCTTTACTTTACTGATCATGTCCTAGCTTTCATGTAAATTAAAACTGAGGTACGTGATCCTTTCAAATTTTTCTAGTGCTATTCCTTCCAAATTTATCAGTGGTAAATTAATGGGTTGTTTGCTGACAACCATGATCTTTGTTTTTGAGGTGTTAAGCTTCAAGCCGTATTTTTCAAATATTTCTGAGACTCCATTGATGAGGAGCTGAAGGTCTTCATGCTTACTGGCAAGCAGAACTGTATCATCAGCATATCTTACATTGTTGATCTGAACACTGTTTACTTTGAGACCAGCATCAACATTTTCCAGTGCTTCGTTGAAAATTAGAGTAGATATTAAGCAACAGCGGAGACAAAATATAGCCATGTCTGACCCCTGTTCATATTTGTGCATCATCTGAGTATTTTTGGCCTAGTCTCACATTTGCCACCTGATGCCAATATAGATTCTTTATGATTCGTCATTATGAGCACACTATAGCAATAACACTTAGACTTATATGCCTCTTCATAGTGCTTTTGCAGCTCTCTCTAAGCGGTCTATACCTCTCCTGCAGAACTTGCACTTGCTACCAGTAAATGTCTAAGATGAAATTCAAATGATTTTGATTGATAAAGCCAGCTCTACCTGGCATAACAGATCCTTGTAGGATGACTGGCTCCAAGTGGAATCACCCCACCTAAAATGGTCTGAGTATTTCAGTTGGTACCCAAATCTAGAGATGAATCAGACTGGTCTCCTCCATGATGATCCTTTAGAAGCTTTTAGACCAGACTCTTCCAGAAAGAAGATCCTTAAGGAATGACAGCTTGCCATTTTTACTTGGATGACATTTATTATTACTGCATAATTATACCTGGGAAAGATTGAGGGCAAAAGAAGAAGAAGAAGGGGACGGCAGAGAATGAAGTGGCTGGATGGAGTCACCGAAGCAGCAGGACTCCAGAGGATGGTAGAGGACAGGAAGGCCTGGAGGAATGTTGTCCATGGGGTCGGGATGGATCGGACACGAGTTTGCAACTAACAACAAAAACAAACAATTGTAGATACTACTGATATAGTTCTTGTGTATTGTTTGGTGTTACCAAGCTGTGTAAAATTGTGCAGCATTTTAGTACATTGTTTTAAGTTGCTCTGGATTTGGTATGTAAAAACAGAAATAAAGTTATAGTCTTCAAAAATCCATCAGACTTCGCTCAAGTACCAAGCCCATTGTTTTAGAGTATCTTTTCCCAATCTGTTCAGTCTCCAGATCTGTGTGCTTCCACTCCTAAAGTTCTCAGCAATTGCCATACTTGCTGGTGGATTTCTTAGTATAGATCAGTGTTTCTTAATCTTGGCCACTTTAAGATGTGTGGACTTCAACTCCCAGAATTCCCCAGCTAGCACAGAGGCCAAGGTTGCGAAACACTGTTATAGAACCAACAAGCTTTAGAGTGAGCCCGGCGTTGATCACATCATGTTTTGAGTACTGTAAGTCTTTTCCTGACATGGGGTCCCTGTGCTGGACATCATCAAAGGAGGGAAACCAACAGTAGGAACTGTACTGGAAAGGAAATTCAACTGTAGGAACTAGAACATATTGCTGCTTGAAATGCATATTTATTTATTTACTAGCTGCTAACTCGGAGTTCAGACCAAATTTCTAATGTTGGATTTTCCCCCTTACCGGAGGGAGCCCATCTTGTGGAGTACTGTGAAGCCATTACCATGGAAACTCCACTGTGCTGCACAGTAGAAGTCATTTTAAGGCAGTACAGTAGAAGCCATTTTAAGGCAGTACAGTAGCAGCCATTTTAAGGCACAACAGGCTGTATCTTAACAGAACAGACACACTGAGGGTTTTAAGGGTGTCTAACCCCCACAGTATTTGTTTCCAGAGAGTAAGCCATCTGTATACCAAGTTTGGTTGAAATTGCTCGAGGCATTTCAGAGTTATGCTGGAACATACACACACACGTGGACATACATACATACATACATACATACATACATACATACATACATACATACATACATTTGTATTCAACCTTTATTTTTACAAGGTGATGAACACATCCAATATACCTTTCTTCTCTGATTTACCCCGCAACAACAACCCTGTAAGCTGTGGTGAGTTGGGCTGAGAGAAAGTGAAGAGTAACCCAACTGGCTTTCATGGCTAAGGCAGGACTTGAACTCATAGTCTCCTGTTTTCCAGTTTAGCGACTTAACCGCCAGACCAAACTGCTCTCTCTGGGTCTCTCACTAGACCAAAGCTATGGAAGGAGATGCTGGGCCTCTCACTTCCCCATTCCTGGGCTCCAGGCATGCTTACAGAAGGGACAATCATCATACCAAGATAAGGAGTATTGCCCCCAGCATGCCAAGAAGAAATACTAGCAATTGACCGTTTTATTATTATTATTAATTTAGAAGGCTTTCTGTGTTACACTGAGAAGGAAGGAGAAAATATCAGTTCCTAGATAACAGCTGAGCACTTATTTCTGCACCAGTTTTGACTAGGAATGGCAAATGCTGATTGGCTTACGGTTCTACATGACTTCTGCAGATTTGTAAGCAACTAGATAACCCATGACCCATTGCATTTCAGTGATATTTCCTTACCTTACCTAAACCTTTCCTTATTTTAGAGATGGGCAAAAAAGCAATGAGAGTAGGAGTATCTTCTGACTTCCTGCTGGCTTCCCCACTGACTTTCCTTGTAGGAAACTGGCAAGTAGGGTTGGAAATGATGATCATGTTACTGTGGTTGACTGCGGCAGCACTGTAACGGCCACAACGTTGCCAAATTTCAATTCCACAGAAGCTGGATTTTGAACGCCTTCTTTAAATTAGCCCCTTTGAGATACATTGATTCAAAAATGTTTGCACTATGACACACCATTTCACCTAATTGAAGATTACAAACAAACACAAATGTTTTAGTAGTATATATACCGCGTTTCCCTGAAAATAAGACCCAACTGGAAAATAAGCCCTAGCATGATTTTTCAGGATGCTCATAATATAAGGTCTACCCATTTAAGCCCCAGTTACGATTGTCAGCCAGAGAGATGCATTTAGTACCATATTTCCTCAAAAATAAGACCTAACTGGAAAAATAAGACCTAATTTATCTTTTGGAGCAAAATTTAATATAAAACCTGGTCTTGTTTTAGGGAAACACAGTATCAAAGCAGTTTAAGACACTGAGCTTGTCAGCTGGAAAACTGATAGCCTGGGTTCAAGACCTGAGCATCACATAATGGGGTGAGCTCCTGTCCTCACCCCAGCTCCTGTCCATCTTAACAGTTTGAAAACATGAAAATGTGAGTGGATAAATAGGTACCACTTCGGTGGGAAGACTACGGTGTTCCATCCTTTGGAGTACAGTCACGCTGCCCAGATGACCAAGGAAAATGCCTTTGGACAACCCTGGCTCCTCAGCTAAAGAAATGGGGATGAGCACCATACCCGAGAATTGGACACGACTGCACGGCAAAACCTTTATATCAAAGCAGTCCCAATTTGCATCCTCAGTGCCGAAAAGGGAGCGTGCTCACTCATCTGGGCTTCAACCGGTTTCTGGCGTGTGCATGCACACCAGCCAGCGAGTCTTCCGGGTTTCTGGTGTGCATGTGCATGTGACAATCAGCTGGCTGGCGTGCATTCTTACTCAGGAAAATGGAAGACCAGCTCTTTCCGTTTCTGGCACTGCTGCATGCATGAAGGCCAGCTGATTGTTGCATGCACATGCGCGCCAGAACCCCTGGAAGATGGACAGGCGATGCCAGGCGACATGGCTCCACATGCCACTTTGGGCACATGTGCCATAGATTCGCCATCACAGCCCTAGGCCTTGAAATCACTGCACCTAGAAGGTGTCCAAAAATGGGGAACCCCATTTAGAGATTCCTCTGAACTTTGTCAAATTTCAACATGTGCTCAGATTTCAAAGATCACACCCCTCCCTTTTGACCCATATTTGATGCTCACATATGCGTGACAGGAAGGCAGGATTGTCCTGCATTGTCTTTCTAAATAGTTTGAGATGGCTCACGTGAATTTGTGGCTGACTATTCAAGCTTTCCAGGAACTCTGGGCTCAGCACTGCTACCATGGGTTCATAGGTCAAAAATGAATGTAAAAAGTGCTTCTTCAATCGAGTAAATATGGAGGAAATGATGAGGTATCGAAGTAATGCTGAACGCCAGGAAGGCGATTTTTTGATTGGACTTGTCATTCTTCAAGCAACTAGAAAGACGCCTTGAGAAGGTTTGGAAGGAATAATAGCTAAACATTATGACTGAGTTACAGAGGTTAATTATTCACATGGCACAGACATGGCATAGAGAACATGGGAGAAAGAAACCAAGGACCTTCTTTGATATCTCCGTTTCTTCACCCCACCCCATCCTCTGTGGTCTTGCAGATAAGCATGTCTAAGAGGCACTTACCCATGAGTCATATTTCCTAGCATTCTGTACATAATTTTTTCCCCTCTCTAACAAGTCAATCTGGTGAATATTTAACTCTCCTGGAATTCTCCGTTGGAAATTAAGATCAAGAGTTCTTTGATAGCAAAAGCAAAGATTGAAACCCAGTCCAGGTCTTGCACCCCAATTGGTCCATTGTCAGAGATTTCCAATTGGTCCTGAAAAACAGTTAAGCTCAGGGAGATTCCCCACTTGGATCGGCACTTTCTGGGTTAAAAGAACGGTCTTCTGTATAACTTTCCTGTTTTCAGGAAACAATGGCTGAAATTATTTCAAAGCTGGGGGAAGTGGGTGGAAGGAGAGGAATTATTCTATTATAAAGAAGGTAAAGGTTCCCCTCGCACATATGTGCTAGTTGTTTCTGACTCTAGGGGGCGGTGCTCATATCCATTTCAAAGCTGAAGAGCCAGCACTGCCGGAAGATGTCTCTGTGGTCATGTGGCTGGCATGACTAAATGCTGAAGATGCAAGGAATGCTGTTACCTTCCCACCAAAGGTGGTTCCTATTTTTCTACTTGCATTTTTTACATGCTTTCAAACTCCTAGGTTGGCAGAAGCTGGGACAAGTAACCAGAGCTCACACCGTTATACGGCACTAGGGATTCAAACCGCCAAACTGCCGACCTTACTGATCGACAAGCTCATAGTCTTAGCCACTGAGCCACCACTTCCCTTTATTCTATTATAGGAAGAAGTAATTGCTTGTAAGCAGATGTGAAGAACAACCTATTGGAGTTTTTTGAAAATGGACCACTTGGAGAGGAATCTTCTACAGGTAGTCCTCGACTTATGACCACAACTGAGTCCAAATTTCGCACTGCTAAGCAAGACAGTTGTTAAGTGAGTTTTGCACTGCTTTTACGACCTTTCTTGGCACAGTTATTAAGTGAATCACTGTGTTAAGTGAACCTGGCTTCCCCATTGACTGTGCTTGTCACAAAAAGTAATCACATGACCCCAGAACATTACAACTGTCATAAATACATGCCAATTGCCAGGCCTTTTAATTTTGACCATGTGACCACAGGGAATGCTGTAATGGTTGGAAGTGTGAAAAACAGTCATAAGTCATTTTTACCAATACTGTTTAACTTTGAATGGTCACTAAAAACATTGAGGTAGGTCGAGGACTCCTCTATTTCTACAAGATTAGTAAAACGGGACACCTGCAGAAGGCAAGAAGCCAAGCTGGTGTAGATGCTCTCCATCTAGCAACATCTCATGATGTTTCTCCTCCCCCATTTTGTCCTCATCCTTTGAGGACAAGTGATTCCCTCCCCAGAAAAGCTCTAGCCTCCCACCATCCAGCTGTTTCATTTCCTAAGACGTCCATGGGGCATCTGGAGAACATCTGTGTAAATAAAAACAGAGCTAGAAGCTGAAGTTTTAATACCTTTTTTTTCTTTTAAAAATATCTTCTAAACAAATAAGTCAGGTAGAGCAGAGGAAGCTTAGTTAGCTAGGAGTGCACAGATCGGATATCCTGCATTAAAGTTAAAGGTTCCCCTCGCACATATGTGCTAGTTGTTCCTGACTCTAGGGGGCAATGCTCATCTCCGTTTCAAAGCCAAAGAGCCAGCACTGTCTGAAGATGTCTCCGGGGTCATGTGGCCGGCATGACTCAATGCTGAAGGTGCACTGCATTAGACCTCTATTTTATGCTAAATAATTTTTTAAATATTTCAAAAGCAAGTTTGTGCATCAGTGACAGAATGCCTGATTATCTTTTTAAACTACCCAGTAGGTAAATTCTTTTGGAATCATGGCAGGTCTGGATTTTTTTTAATGGAAGAAAATAAGTATAAAATAAAAATATCAAGCAATTAATAAATAGTTTTGGGCTGGAAGGGGGGAAACCATACAATGGATACTGCCTTCTGGTCTGATGCAAATTGAGCCGGGGTCTGAAACAATGAAGAGGGGGGGGGAGTGTATTTTGCCTGGCAAGAAAAGAAAATAAGGAGGGTACCTACCACCCATGCCATCTTGCTGAGAAAGCAACTAAGCCAGTTTTCTGCTGCTTTAGAAGCTTTCGTTTAGGCGCTCTCAAAATGTTTTGCTAAGCATCCTCCCCGTAGCGTGAAAGACAGACGGGGCTCCAGCAAAGAGTGTAGCTGGTTAAATAAACAGAAACACAAAGATGAAGGCGAATAGCGCTTGGAAGCGATCCATACTGACGGTCCGTTAAAATGACAGTCAAAAACGAGAGCTGGTGCCCTTCACAATTCATGTGCGCAACCAGCCACCCTTTGCAATGTGCAGATCCAAGGAGAATCTCTCTCGGCCAAGGGACGGAAGCCTAACTTGTCAATGGGAATATTGGATACCTTCTGTGGGATCCTGGGAGCTTTCTAAGCTTGGTTGTTTCCTTGTAACATTGATGACGTCACCTAGTTCTGCCCTTGGGAGCTATAGAGAATATATTCACACAATCTTGCACTAAGCAACAAAAATGATTAAGTGTCCACAGCCATGATGGCGAACTTATGGCGCGCAGAGCCCTCTTTGTGGGAAAGTGAGCTGTTGCCCCAGCTCAGCTCCACCCTGCATGTGCAGGCGCCTCCCATTGGCCAGCTGGTTTTTGGGTTGCATGTGCAGGGGGTGGGGGGGGGGTCACGTGTCCATGTGCAGGGGTGGGGAAGCATGGGGGAGGGGTGTGGTGCCCCCTGCGGCCCATTTTTGGTCCCAGGAAGCTGCAGGGAGGCCTACTAGGCCCAAAATGAGGTGCGAGGGGGGGTGTTGTGCGGGGAGTGCAGGGGGGGGCGCACGTACATGTACATGGGAAGTGTGGGGAGGGGGTGACATGTGCATGTGCAGGGGGGTGGGGCTATCGCGTGCACATTGCATTATGGGTGCAGGCACCTGCGTGCTTTCGGCACACGGCAACGAAAAGGTTAGCCATCCCTGGTCTAGAGGTTAAAACATACAAAGAACTGGGACTATTTAGACTAGCGATGAGAATGATGATAGAGTGATGGTGATAGCAGTCTTCCAATATCTAAGGGGCTGTCCCAAAAAAGAGGGATTCAACCAGTTCTCTAAAACACCCCAGGGCAAGAGGTAATGGGTAGAGAAGACCATTAAAAAGGGATCCCACCTAGAACCAAGGATGGTGAGAACAATTAATCAGTAGAATGATTTACTTTCAGAAGTCGTGAGTGCTCCATCACTGGAGGTTTTCAAGAAGAGATTGGACAGCCATTTGTCCAGAATTGCATAGGATTTTCTGCTTGGGCAGAGGGTTGGACTCAAGACTTTGAATGTCCCTTCCACTTGGTTATTCTGTATGACGATCCTTGGTTTCCTGCAGAAGCCCAAGAGAAAGATGCGTTGGACGACAAACGGTAGACGTGGACCAAGTGTACAATGAGGGCAAACTGTGATATCCCATGCAAGTACATTGGGCTGGGCGTGGCTTGCAATGTCACCACATCCATTTTCTTCCTTTTTACATTTTTTAAAATAACATTTTCTTAGATTATAGAATAAAATACAAAAATAGAAAAGCAAATAGTAGGACACAGTGGGAAGGGGAAGGGGAAAAGAAATAGAAAGTTCTGACTTCCGTCTCTCTCTGTCGCAGTAGAATAAAGCATTAATATCAAACTTTTCCATAATAATATAAACTAACCATTTCTATAACAACAAATCTATCTAATCAGTAAAACCCAAAGTCAAAGTTTCATTTTTTTTCAAGCACGAAGTCCAGAAGTGGTTTCCAAGTAGAAACGAAAGTACTTAGATTCTTTTCTTTGATCAAATGATGAATTTAGCCATCTCTGACAACTCCATCAACTTCTGTAGCCTTTCATCCATGGTGGGAATCGAAATGTCCTTACATTTGTTTGCATATGGTATTCTTGCTGCTGTCAACATGTATAAGATCAAAGTTCCAGTTCCACCACCACCCTCCACCACCCAAGTCTTATTACCATTAAACCCAGAAGAAAAGTTTCTGGTTTCATCTTTATTTTCGCTGTAAGAATTTTCTGTGTTAAAATATGAATTCTACTCAGTGGTGGGTTTCAAAACTTTTTAAAACCTCTTCTGTAGGTGTGGCCTGCTTTGTGGGAGTGGCTTGTCGGCCATGTGACTGGGTGGGAGTGGCTTGTCGGCCATGTGACCGGGTGGGAATGGCTTGCTGGCCATGTGACCAGGTGGGAGTGGCTTGCTGGCCATGTGACCGAGTGGGACCCTTTAAAAAAAAAACTTGACAGCTTTAAGACTTGTGGACTTCAACTCCCAGAATTCCTCCTCTCGCTCTTCATCTTGATGATGTGTGGGTGGGTGGGTGGGTGGGTGAGAGCTGGAACAAACGGCACTGTAGATTTTAGAATTGGCAGGAACCCACCCCTGATTCTACTCCAATATTTCTTTGCTTTATCACATGTCCATCATAAAGGATCAAAGGTCCCTTCTTTGCATTTATATTTCCAACATTCATTTGAAATTCCTTTGTACATTCTAGATAACTTATCCAGTGCTTAATACAAATGATACATCATCTTATAAACATTGTTCTTTTACATTATAGTTTAGAGTGAATTTTAAACAACATCCATTTTCATCCGTTTTGGGTAATTGTGGCCTCAGGGCATGGAGCCAGTGTGACTGATTATTTTACCATCCCACGTATTGGGGAACCCAGAAAGTGGGTTAGTTCTGTAAGCAAATTCAGCACACTCAGTCAGTGGAAAATGTCAAAGGTTCACCTGACTGGCATTTTTTCAGCCACTTCTGACTTTTGTGTTCTGCATTTTCTTTCTTTATCTGGCAAGAGAGGGAGAGACGAAGGGAAGTGATGCTACGGAAGCAGAAGAGGACAGGCAGGTCCTGCTTCAGTAGCATTTGTTTGGACCTGACCTCAAGGGTTGACTCAGGGAGGCTGTTTTGCATTTTCTCAGACTCGTCTGCACGGGTAAGGCTGGGCAGTCACGATTTACTCAGAAGGCATGGCTTCCTTTGCCCTTTTCTTAGAAGACGGTTCCCCCAGCTCTTTACGAAAGCTAGCTTTCAGTTCTCCTTAATTTCTCCTTCGTAATGCAAAAGTGACAGTTGTGCTCTTGTGCAATGAGAACATTGCTGAAATAGGAACTTCACATTGTTAATTGTGCAACGGGGCATTGGCAGGTCCATTCTAGGCCACGCAGAGGAAACCGCTGTTATCTTCCAAAGAGACTAGAACAGGAGTGTCTAACCTTGGCAACTTTAAGACTCGTGGACTTCAATTCCGAGAATTCCCCAGCCAGCCATGCTAGGCATTCTGGGAGTTATAGTCCACAAATCTTAAAACTGTCAAGATAGGGCAACCCTGGACAAAGAGTGAGGCGGGCAGATGAACAGTAGGACATACTCGACTTATGACCATAGTAGAGACTGCCCATTACAGTCATAAGTCATGACAGTTGTAAAGCAGATCACCCATGTGACCAACCCAATTTTAAAATATTTTTCTGTGGAGGCCATTAAGCAAACACCATGCTTGTAAAGTTGAACCCATTGTTTGCCGTATGCCGTTTTGGCAGGGATGGGTTCTGGCAGGCACTTGACACGCATGCACAGGGCGATAAAAATTGTTCTGCACATGCGCAGAAGTGAAAAGCAAGATGGAGACGCCTATGGCACCACCCGGAGGACTGGTTTGGGGGTGTGGCAGGCCTGGGTCACTGCTGGTTCAGCGACCCAGGCTGCCAAACCACTACCAGTTTGGCCAAACTGGTCCGAACTGGTAGGAACCCACCACTGCATTTTTGCTGAAAACCAGAAGTAAATGCCATTGAAACCAACCAAGGAATCAGAAAATTCTTGATCCAAATGCTAAAGTGGTCATTGATAGGCAACAGTAGCCAAGCCAGTGTCTTTCTCAACCCCCCTGTACAATGAGAAATACTAGAGAGGGGACTACTCTAGTATTTACATGACTACTACTAGCTCAAGCAGGGCTAGTTCCCTTCCAAGTTCCTCCAAGTTCCAAGTTCCCTTCCTGTTATTCTGTATCCTGTAGACATGGCATTAAGTGCGCATGAATTTCTATGGTTTCTGTGGCTCCCATCCAGTTAATAAGTTCTATTGCATTAACACCACTCCCTTTAATGTGCATCTTAGAATTATTATTAAGAATAGAAGGGTATAGTGTTTCCACTCTTGCATATTTCCAAGGAGGTATGAGAGTTAATCTCAAGGGGTGGATGGGTCATTTCCTAATCCCAAATCTATCTCCAGCCACTGCAGGGCTTTCAGAAGATTGCACGATCCAATCCAATGACCAATTTTGGATTTCCTTCCTGTCCCCCCAAAAGTTCATTCTGCAGGTGGCCTCTTTCCACAGAGTCATTCAGTAGATATAGCCCCAAGCGAGCAGTCATCTATCTCAGGGGTGAAGACCTGTGGACTTCAACTCTCAGAATCCCTCGGCCAGCAAAACTGCCCAGTTATATTTTGAATCCTTAAATTATCTTGTATGCAAGGGCTCCTCTAAGATATTCACTTCACAAAAAAATATTGAATTGATGATCATTTGGACCCAAATTCCCACCCATTAGTATTGCTGCTGCTGGCCATTTATCTAAAAAACTGAGGATAAAAGTTTCTCTTGGACCATAAGAAAGACTAAGGAGGCCTTTGAAGTCTGGTGCTGGAGAAGACTCCTGTGAGTCCCTTGGACTGCAAGGCAATCCAACCGGTCATTCCTAGAGGAGATCAACCCTGACTGCTCTTTAGAAGGCCAGATCCTGAAGAGGAAACTCAAGTACTTTGGCCACCTAATGAGAAGGAAGGACTCCCTGGAGAAGAGCCTCATGCTGGGAACGATGGAGGGCAAAAGAAGAAGAGGACGGCAGAGAATGAGGTGGCTAGATGGAGTCACCAAAGCAGTCAGATTGAACTTCAATGGACTCCAGAGGATGGTAGAGGACAGGATGTCCTGGAGGAATGTTGTCCATGGGGTCGCGATGGGTCGGACACAACTTCACAACTAACAACAACAATGTGCATTGGTCGGACAGCCTTACTCAACCGCCCTCTCAAATGAGAGATACTTCATGAATCAGGAAGAAGAAAACAAGTATTAATATTCTACTGCAAAACGGCAGCCAGATCACGCTCCGAATGCCATCTCATAATCTCCACATTGCTTGTGGGCATGACAGACATTTTATCCAAGAGTGTTCAATTCTTGCACAATTCAAAAGAGCTTTAAAACAACATTTTAAATTCAGGTTTATCGGCTGCCTCCACAAATCTTTATTGTAGTTTGGCTTCTCTCTTTTCAGGAAGAAATAGTTCCAGAAAAGAGATTCCTGGAGACTTAGGATAAGGTTTTCTGGGCTTTGAACTTGCCTGTACAGGTTGCCCCAAATCACCCATTCCAGACGAAGCATGTTTTCCTTTGGCATTCAGAAAAGTGTTCCTCTGCTATCTAAACTTTGGATTAAATAATAATAATAAAAGGCCAAGCTCTGGCCAGTTCTGAATCTAGCTAAATCCACCCTTTCTTTTCCTCTCCCAACCAGCCTGAACCTGCAACCACCAGCCTGCCTGACTTCCCTTCAGCTTCCTGAGGTCACCGTTGGCAGCCTGCCTGGAGATTTTAATTTTAAATCACACAAATGCCCGTTCTCCGTGCGCAAGGCTTGCACTCGCATTCACACCGCCAGGCATTGTGTCATTCCGGCTTGGCACAGAGTGTCGTCTGGGATGGCACGCGGTCTGGCGCTTTTCAGCAAAATGAGGGTGTGGCTACCAGGCTAGGGAATCCTTCCTTCGAAAGTATCCTTTGCTAAAATAGCTCTACTCAGAAATCTGGCCTTGAAGCACAGATATTGCTTCTGAATTCTGCTGGGGAGGGAGGACAGTAAGTTGGCAATGGAAGTTTGAGCAGAATTGGATTATCAGTGTCCCCCCCCCCCAACAGGTGAGGGATAACTTCAATTCAGCCTGTTCCTTCCTATGAAATTAGAGTCTCTCTCTCTCTCTCTCTCTCTCTCTCTCTCTCTCTCTCTCTCTCTCTCTCTCTCTCTCTCTCCCTCCCTCCCTCCCTCCCTCTCTCTCCCTCCCCCTCCCTCCCTCTCTCTCCCTCCCCCTCCCTCCCTCCCTCCCTCCCTCCCCTCTGTTCAGAGGTGTGTATTCAGCAGGTTCTGACCAATTTTGGAGAAATGGTAGCAGAAACTTTGAGTAGTTTGGAGAATCGGCAAATGCCACCTCTGGCTGGCCCCGCCCTCATCTATTCTCTGCCTCCCGAGTCCCAGCTGATCGGGAGGGAATGGGGATTTTGCAGTACCCTTCTCCTGCCGTGCCCACCAAGCCACACCTACCAAGCCATGCCACGCCCACCAAGCCACGGCCACAGAACCGGTAGTAAAAAAATTTGAATTCCACCACTGGTGTGTGAGTGTGTGTGTGTGTGTGTGTGTGTGTGTGCTTGTGCGCTAAGTAAAGATGAGTCTTCTTTCACTGTACATTGTATTACCCTATTACAGTGTTTCTCAACCTTGGCAATTTTAAGTTGTACAGCCAGTCAACCAGAATTCTCAGAAAGGGAGTTGCAGCTTAAAATTGCTAAATTTGAGAACACTGTCCTACAAACCTCACCCCACCTGCATTTCTTTTCCACTTTTCCACCTGAGAATCCACTTGGTCCATTCAATGAAGCAGGAAAAAAACGTGGAGGTTGTATTTGACTCGTGCAACTAATGTCTATTCATCTGTTACATCTCCAGGAACGAATGTCTGTCTGCTTCCTAATCCCCTTACCACCCTACCTTAAAACATATCTTCCTCTCTAGGGGAAGAGCTCTTCTCGCAAACATTTAAGGCTGGATCTAAAGAGTTACTTACCAGGTGGAGAAGAGAAACTCATCCCTTAATCTATTTAATCGAGTTACTGAATTCACCACTTTGCAGGAAGGGAGAATGGATTGAAAGAAGGGGGAAAGTTTCAAGAGGTGGAAACGTTGGCAGAAATGGGTAGGAGGAGCTCTGTGTGGTCTCTTAACAAAAGGGAAAGTTTGTTGAATGAAGCAAAAATGCCCGTGGAAAGAATTCGCTGGGTGGAAGTGAGAGTTCGGTCTGCCAGGAGCAAATAGGTGTTTCCTTTGCTCCCTGTTTACCACTCATTGTAGCCTCAACCCTGCCCAGGAAATATTTCATTTGCTCAGCTGGTCCATCGTGTGGAATGCAGCACCAAAGGCAGTTATGGGCTTGCCCCAGGATGCCCCTGAAACACCACAGCTTTCTTCTGGGTGCCATTCATTACAGCTAGTCCTCGAGTTACGACCACAATTAAGCTCAAAATGTCAGTTGCCAAGTGAGTTTTGTCCCATTTCCCCACTTTTCCCCCCACCGTTCTTAAGTGAATTACTGCCGTCATGAAGCTAGTAACACGGTTGTTAAGTGAATTTAGCATCTCCACAGATTTTGCTTGTCAGAAGATCGCAAAAGGGGATCGCGTGACCCCGGAACACTTCAACGGTCATAAGTATGAGTCAGTTGCCAAGCGGCTGAATTTTGATCACATAACCATGGGGATGCTGGGGATAGTCGTAAGTGTGAAAAACGGTCGCAAACACATCTTTTTCAGCGCCGTTGTAATTTTGAATGGTCACTAAATGAACTGTTGTAAGTCGAGGACTACCTGTACTTAGAAAGCCCTACTGCAGTGATCTCCAACCTTTCTGGCTCCATGGACCAGCAGAGGTGATGGCAGCAAGGGGGAACAGCACAATTTTGGTAGGGGGAAGGGGATAATTTCACATGCGCAGCCTACCCAAATGAAGCTTCACGCACTCACCCGCTGCTTGCACAGCCTGGTTCCCAATGGGTGACAGACTGGTACCAGTCCACAAGCTGGGGATTGGAGACCACTGCCCTACACAACATGGAGCCCGGTTTTCCTTGCAGGATGGCCTGTTTCCCACAGAACACTCTGGCTTCCTGTATTCCTTACACCCTATTGTTCCTCCAAAGCCCAGAAGGACGCCTTCTCTGCAGCAGCCCTTGCACTCTGACCTACAGATTAACAGAGTTGGAAGGGCCCTCTAGGTCATCTAGTCCAACCCCCCAGCTCAAGCAGAAAGACCTTACACCATTTCTGACAAATGGCAGTCCAATCTCTTCTTGAAAGTCTCAAGTGATGGAGCTCCCACAACCTCCAAGGGCAACTTCTGTTCCAGGGGTTGATTGTTCTCACTGTCAGAAAGTTCCTCCTTATTTCCAGGTTGTCTCCCCTGGTCTTTCTCTTCACTAGACAAGCCATGCCTGGTTCTGCCCAGCATGAAGAATATCAGTTCCAAACAGATTAACAGAGTTGGAAGGGATCTTATAGGTCATCTAGTCCAACCCACCACTCAAGCAAGAGACCTTACACCATTTTTGACAGATGACAGTCCAATCTCTTCTTGAAAGTTTCAAGTGATGAAGCTTCCACAACTTCTGGCAGCAAACTGTTCCATCGGTTGATTGTTCTCACTGTTAGAAAATGTCTCCTTATTTCCAGGTTGAATCTCTCCTTGTTCAGTTTCCATCCATTATCTGGCCTTCAGGTGCCTTGAAAAATAACTTGACCCCCTCCTCTCTGTGGCAGTCCCTCCAATATTGGAAGACTGCTATCATGTCTTCCCTGGTCCTTCTCTTCCCTAGACTAGCCATGCCCAGTTCCTGCAACAGTTCTTCATATGTTTTAGTCTCCAGTCCCCTAATCATCCTGATTGCTCTCCTCTGCACTTTTTCTAGCATCTCAACATCTTTTTTATAGTGTGGTGACAGAGCTCTGGAACAAGGTTTCCCCACTCTCCTTGCCATTATTTACAAGTACCTTGAAGACCTGGCTCTTCACCCAGGCTGACTTGGTGGGGGAGAGAGAGAGGGGAGGGAGGGAGGGAGAGAGAGGGAGAGAGAGAGAGAGAGAGAAAGAAAGAGAGAGAGAGAGAGAGAGAGAGAGAGGGAGGGAGGGAGGGAGGGAGGGGGAGAGAGAGAGAGAGAGAGAGAGAGAGAGAGAGAGAGAGAGAGAGAGAGAGAGAGAGAGAGAGAGAGAGAGAGAGAGAGAGAGAGAGAGAGAGAGAGAGAGAGAGACCTTTTGCTTCATTGCCCTTGTAATTTTCTACTGGTTTTGTTGCAATTTATTACTGTTGAAGTGCCTGGAGTCACGGAGTGTGAGTTGGGTGGCCATGCACATTTTCTTAAATAAATACCTTTCTTTATTTTGATTATTGTGAGCTGTCCAGAGTCATTAGGAGTTGACCAGTATATAGGCTATATTCCTGTTTGTCTAGTCCAGGGATCCCCAATTGCTGGAGTACGGCCAACTACTGGGCCATGGCTGTTCGGAACTGGACCGCACAAGTGGTGGTCTCCACTTGTGCAAATAGAGCTGTGCGTGTGAGCTCACATGCCTGCTCCTTGCACAAAACCATCCCCTGCCACCGCCCCCCTCCCGACCGTCACACACACCTTAGTTATGAAAACTGACTGGGTGTCTTTGGGCCAATCGCCAGGAGATGGTGAGTTCTAGTCCTTCCTTAGGCATAAAGTCAGCTAGGTGATTTTGGGCCAGTCATTCTCAGTCCAAGCCACCTCACAGGGTTGTTGTTGTGAAGAAAATAGGGAGGAGGAGTCTTCTATTCCTTAGCCATAGTCAAGCCTGGTATGGCAAGCAAATGCATTATTATGTTCTTAACCCACAGGGGTTCCTGAACCCTATCCCACAGACCCATGGAGCATTATGCTCCTGGAGGGGGTTCCTTGCCTCTCCCTCCCACCCCACTCTCCTTCCACGATCACCCGACTTGGGAAGGTAAGCCAGTTTGGCCCATAATGAGCCAGGAGGGGGCTCATTATCAGTGCAGTGAGGTGGGTCTCCAAAGAAGAATAGAATAGAATAGAATAGAATAGAACAGGGAAAGAATGGAATAGAATAGAATAGAATGGGAATATAGAATGGGAATGTAGAATAGAATAGAATAGAATAGAATAGAATAGAATAGAATAGAATAGAATAGAATAGAATAGAATAGAATAGGAATGTAGAATGGGAATGCAGAATAGAATAGAATAGAATAGAATGGAATGGAATGGAATAGAATAGAATAGAATAGAATAGAATAGAATAGAATAGAATAGAATAGAATAGAATAGAATAGAATAGAATAGAATAGAATAGAATAGAGCTGGAAGGAACTTTGGAGGTCTTCTAGTCCAGCCCTCTGCTCAAACAGGAGAATTCTATACCATTTCAGACAAGTGACTGTCTAGATTCTTTTTTTTTAAAGCACCCAGAAGCGCCCACGATTTCTAGAGGCCAGCTGTTCCACTGGTTAATTGTCCTCACTGTTAGGAAGTTTCTCCTTAATTCCAGGTCGCTTCTCTCTTTGATTAATTTCCAACCATTCTTTCTCGTCCTGCCCTCGGGTGCTTTGGATGCGCCTAGTGGTCTACGACGACCCATTGCGGAGGCTCAAGCGATGCTCCTTCCTATTGTCGGATGTCCACAAGATATGCGATGCGTTGAAAAAAAAACCCCGCTGCGGTCGCCATCCTGACTTTTTTGACCGTATCCTCGGTAGCTTATCGCAGCTGCAGCGGTTTCAAGGGGAAGGCGAAGTTGGAGGGCGGCTGCTTCGAGGCCAGCGGGCGAAGTTGGCACCGAGGCGCGCTCCGACTGAGCCTCGAAGTCTTCCACCGGGTCTCAGGAGCGAGTCCAGTCCGTCTACCCATCAGCCAGCCAGCCCTACCTGCCTGGCTCTCTCGTGGCTGCGGAGTGGGCAGGAAGGGAGGGCCCAAGGGAGGGGAGGTGGGCTGGGAGTCCCCGACTCCATATAAGGGTGAGGGCCAGGACAGCCAGGGAGAGAGGGACGTGCGCCTGCAACGCCTGACTTTGCGCTCAGGCAGAGGCGGAGAGACCGACCGCTCCGTTTGCGCAGAGGCGCGCCAGGTACGAGAGTTTTGGTGGGGCAAAATTCTCTCTCCCTCCCTTTTCCCACTTCACTTTCTTTTCTTTCGCCTTCTCCACCTCGCTTCCTTCCTCTGATGCTTACAGGCAGGTTAGGGCACCGGGAGAGGGCGGGGATGATGGGGAATGCAGTCTCAGGAGCCGGGAGGAAGCGGAAAGCAGGGCGGCCGAGATTTGGGCAGTGGCTAGAACAGGGTTGGGTCCGCTGATGCTCCCCGCTTCGAAAGGGGAAAAGGTCATCCCCTTCAGGAGATGCTAAGTCGTTCTTTGGGTCTGCATCTTCCTATCCACTTCCGAATCTGAAAGGAGAACTCCGTGGCAAGGAGAGCGGTGTTAATTCACCTGGCAAGAAACAGTAACAGAGTTGGAAGGGACCTTGGAGGTCATCTAGTCCAACTCCCTGCTCACGCAGAAGACCTGTAGTAGGGATTCGAACCGCCGAACTGCCGACCTTTCTGATCGACAAGCTCAGTGTCTTAGCATCTGAGGATGTCTAATAGCACCGTTCCGCCCCCTACCCCCACCCCTACCCCCGCAGGCAAATTTTTATTAAAAGGCACAAACTTTGAGGAGCTGCCCCTCACAGAGGCATCAGATGAAGTGAGCAGAGAGCGCTGGTGCCTTTTAACAAAATAAAGAAAACTCCTGATTTTCCATGGCAAAGTTTTCCGGTTTGGACCCTCAAAGCCGAAATCTCTGCTCCTTCTGGAGCTTTGAAGGTGTGGTCTTGTGGCTGGAGTCAATCATGCCTAACTGCAACACACACACATACACACAAAACCACCTCAAAATAGAATAACAGAGTTGGAAGGGACCTTTTTTTAAAAAAAAAAAGTTTTTCATTTTTATTTCTCATACATACACTCATAAATATACAGTCTCATAACTATTATTGATAATATGTGTTATCCTTTGACATTTATAACAGTTTTTTCCTCTCCCTAAAGTTAAAAATACAATCGAGATTGCTTATCTACCATCCCATACACCTATCTTATTTTACAACCCTACTTCTACTTCCTTCCTTTCTTCCCTCCCTTCTTCTCTCCTTCTCTCCATTCTTATTTCCTCCTCTCCGTTCCCTTCTTTACTTCCCCTAGAAGGGACCTTGAAGGTCTTCTAGTCCAACCCCCTGCTTAGGAAAGAAACCCTGCCTTTGCTCTTTCTGCTATATGCCAAGCTGAGTGAATGTGAACAGTTGGGGGGGGGGGGGTTGAGATAGCTGAGCGCCTTGTCTGAACTCAAGCAATTTGGATCATTTCAGGAATAGTGCACTGGGTGATTCTCCTTCCAGAAAATGGGTTAATTCTGAAAGCAGGTGAAGGGCAGTGTGTGAACGCAACCCTGGTGTTTGATCAAGCGGAACTGGCTTAAATGGGCACAGCAGGTGATTAAAATGCAGAACAGGCAAGAAAGAATGCAATGCTACTTGCCAGTACAATAGTGGAAAAAGGCATTTCTGAAATGAGGGGTACTTAGTGCTCTCTGAGCTGGATTGTGGTTGTTTTTTTGCAGATGTTTCATTACCAAACTAGGTAATATCACCAGTGAGTGTTGTTACCTGGCTTGGGTCATGAAACACCTGGAAGAAAACAATCCAGCTCCGAGAGCACCAAGGACCCCCTCATTTCAACCTTGAGCTACAAAATATTCTCCTTTATTGAATAAAAATACTCCATGGATTTCTTTTAAGACTCCGGAGTCCTGAAACGAAAGAATGGATTGATTGATCATTCTGCTCATCAGCCCTCAATGATGAGGTCCTTGATTTTTATCCCTTTTTCTGCCAGAGGAATCTCATCAAGGTCTAAAAAAAGGCTAGGAAAATCATTTTGGAAAGAAAACGCTTACCTTTCTCCCAAGGTGACAGAAGTGGCATGCAAAGCATTTTAGAAGGGCATTTCCCCATTTTGTAAACAATTTTTCCAGTGCTATTCTAAAATTTCAGAATTGTTTTGTTTTTTTAAATCCATATTAGTTAAGCATTCAAGCAGAGGTGGACTCTGAGCACTTAGGCAGATTGACATGGATTCAGTTTAAAACATGCAGCTGATGTTTGCATTTGAGTGCCTGGCCAGGCATAGATTTCCTTCATCCGGTGCAGCTGGATGGGGCAGCAACAGACCTTTTGACTAGATCCGTGATGGGGAGCCTATGGCACGCGTATCGCAGGTGACACGTGGAGCCCTCTCAGCAGGCACGCGGGCTGTTGCCCCACAGCTCCACCACGCATGTGCGTGCGCCTCCCCCGGGCCCGCTGATTTTCGGGTCTCTGCCATGCATGTGTGGGGGGGGGGCACATGTGGAAGGTACGTGTGCATGCATGGGGGAGGCACACACATGCACAGTGTAAGAGGAGAATGCAAGGGCTGCCACTCCCTGCACCCTGTTTTTGGTCCCGGGAGGCTTCAGGGAGGCCTGCTAAGCCCAAAATGGACTGTGGTGGGTGGGTGGGTGGGTGGCGGATGCGTATGCATGGGGGATGTGTGTGTTGCACACACATTGCATTATGGGTGTGGACATGTGTACAAGCATGACACCCCTAGCACGCAATTTGGCATGTGATGACAAAAAGGTTAGCTATCACTGGACTAGACGGTCACCAGTGCAGCTTTTAATAACTCTATAAACCTTCTGCTATTAGAGACCTCCCCTCAGAAGGACCTGGTGGATCAGTAGATCTCTAGTAGAGCAATCTGGTCTTCTGGGATCATTGCATGTTCCTGCTGCCCCTGTCAAAATGCTTCTGAAATGAAACAAAAGCAAGAAACGAATCCCTTCTGAGCTTGAACGTATCTCTGAAGCCCACAGTTCACACTGCTGGTCGGGGCAGATAAGGCACATAAAACAAACCTTTGGTTGCTTTGGACTTTGTTGAAAGAGGTCAGGGAGCAAAGTTAATCAACATGAAACCTGAAGCTTGCTGGGATGGCCTCTGCATCCCGGAAGTCCAAGGGAACGGTGGACAGGAAAGGCAGAGGAAATTCCTTCCTTGGCTTTTGACTTTCGGCTTCTTCCTCCGGAGTTGGTGGCCACCGCTGCTGCCTCTGCTTTTGGGAATGGTGGCCCTACTGCATTGCTGCCAGCTGAGATCATCCAGGAGGTCTTCATTCCTTACGAGGGGAAGGTTTGGGGGAGTGGGAAGGGCAGGAGAGGATTCCCTTGCAAAGGGGTGGAGAAGGTGGCTACCGGGTCCATGGCTAACAAAACAGGGGATAGGGGATATAGCCCAGATTTTCTTCTGTAGGAACACCTTTCCCCCAAGCAGGTTAATTTGGGCATTCTAGGTTTGTCGTTTTTTGCTTTTTGATTAGTTCATATGCACAAGAGAAAAACGATCCAGGGAATAAACCAAATAGGTGTAAGTGTCCAGTTCCCTGGGAAGAGAAAGGGAAAGCCATTCACATGGCAGTCCAATTCAAGAAGCGACTGGACTGCCATTTGTCAGAAATGGTGTAGGGTCTCCTGCTTGAGCACCTGAAGGCTGGACAAGGAATAACGGATGGAAACTGACCAAGGAGAGATTCAACCTAGAAATAAGGAGGAACTTTCTGATAGTGAGAACAATCAACCAAATGGAAAAGAAGTTGCCTTTGGAAGTTGTTGGAGCTTCATCACTGGAAGCTTTCAAGAAGAGACTGGACTGCCATTTGTTAGAAATGGTGTAGGGTCTCCTGCTTGAGTGGGGGGTTGGACTAGATGACCTATAAGGTCCCTTCCAACTCTGTTAATCTGTATGTGTGCATACATTGGCTGGGTTCCCACAACTCGTAAGACCAAGGGAAAATAGGATTGGGTAATCTCGGGCTCAATGTATTGTGAGACGTCCCTGGCTTTATTTCACACAACATTTGTGAACCAGACCATCTTTGTACATAGACCAGATAAATGAGTTGCTAGGCTCCCTTCAATCTCAGTCCTGACATAGTTGAAGAAGTCATCCTAGTATCCTAGGATTCTTTTCATCCCCACTTAGCAAAGGATCAGAGTTGGGGCCTGTCAGCACTGTGGGGCAATAGAAGCAGAGCATCCAATCCAGTGGTGAAATGTAAAAGAATTTGCCACCGGTTCTCTGGGTATGGCTTGGTGGGCGTGGCTTGGTGGGTGTGGCCATGTGACTGGGTGGGCATGGTCAACTTTTTTTAATTTTTAAAGCATTTTTTACTACCTATTTGCCGGAACTGGTAGTAAAAAATGCTTTAAGAAGTGTGTGTGGGGGGGAGTTTAGCTGTGCCATACGATTGTGGGCACCTTCCCCCCCGCCCACTTTTTAAAGCATTTTTTTCCTGTCGATTTGGGCGAATAGGGAGGAAAAACATGCTTTAAAAAGTGAAATAAAAGCTTCCGAGGATCGTGCGGCTCACAGCTGATCTGTGCGATTGTTCGAAGCTTTTTTTCATTTTTTTAAAGCATTTTTTTTCCTGCCAGTTTGGACAAACAGACAGGAAAAAAAAATGCTTTAAAAAGTGGGGGGAAAGCGTGACTCATAACTGAGATGCACGATCGTTGGAAGTTTTTTTTTTTTACTACTGGTTCGCGGAACTAACAACAATCGTCCCTAGCGGTTTGCACGAACTGGTGCAAACCGGTAGCATTTCACCCCTGAACCAATCCCCAATCCCCAAACCTCACCCCATCCCTGACTTTAAGCTTACCCTGAAATAATCCACTGCAGAATGACTGCCTGGCTGAGCTTTGGACCAGCCAAAGTGGACAAATGGCACTTGTGAAGTGCAGCACGGAGAGATGTGTCTGTGGCTACTGGCGATGTGCTCTTTTGCTATAGACCAGTGATGGCTAACCTTTTCTGGCTCCCGTGCCAAAAGCGGGGGGAACGCAGGGGGGGTCATGCATGGGCATGACACACCCATAATGCTATGCACGCCCCCCGCACGCATGTGTGCGTGACCAGCGCCAACCCCCCCCACACACACTTTTGCTGTGGTTTTTTCACCCTCCCCAGGCTCCTAGAAAGCCTCCCCTGAAACAGCCACCCCGGAGACCCTCCAGAGGCTCCAGGAGCTTCCCTGAAGCCTCCGGAGGGTGAAAAACTGAACTGCAGGGAACCTGGAAGTTTGGGAATGGTGACTTCTGGTTTGTCCGTAGGGCTGTTTTTTGCCCTCTAGGGCCTTCAGAAGGCTTCCCTGAAGGCTCCGGAGTGTGAAAAACGGCCTCAAGAGATGACCAAAGTCAGCTGGCGTGCCAGAACTGACAGGGCAACACCTCGTGTGCCCTAACAAATGACTCTGCGTGCCACAGGTTCGCCATCATGGCTATAGACAGTAGGTGTGTTGAAGGCAAGGTTGTGCAGTCATGTCCCTCAGAAAGGATAATGGGCTATTTCTTGTAGGGCATGTGATGGTCCTTAGTCAAATCTACTTCACAACTTGTGGGTGAGGCTAAAGTGAGAAGAGGAAGGAAGCGAAGAGTCATGGAATTAACTGGCTGTGACATACCAGCTTCTGAGTCTCCACCAAAACAGGCTCATGTGGGATGGTTGTTCCCTCCCCTCCTAGTTCAAGTGAGCTCTTTCAGGTCAAGAGTTCAAACTTTTTGCTTGCTTTTTTTTCCATTCTGGATGACTGTGGAAGCAGGACAATGTCCTGAATGTAATCTCTCCTTCTGAGAGCTGGTTAGGAAGCCTGAGCTCAAGGGACATGGTGGGGCCAGCAATGGACATGACGATGTAACAGAAATGATTCAAGCCAGATTTGGCATTTTATAGGTAAAACGCTCACCCAAAACGTACCCATGCTAAGGATGTTAGAAAGGGCGGGACAATAGACTCCAAGGGGGACATGTAGAATCTTTGGTTAGAAGCAAAGAACATATTCTTGACCTCAACTCCTGGACTGTTGGGAAACTCCCAGCCAGGCAAGGAGGAGGGATCAAGTGAGGAGTTAGCCTTGAGTTGTTGCACAGCAGCAAGAGACTAAGGATTGACACTCCCTAAGTTCCATGGGTCCTTATCTGTTAATTCCCAAGCCTGGGGAGATTCTCGTATTACAGGTAGAGTACAATAAACATGGGATGCAGTGGCTGAGTGGCTAAGACGCTAAGCTTGTCGACCAGAAAGGTCGGCAGTTTGGTGGTTTGAATCCCTAGCACTGCATAACAGAGTGAGCTCCCATTACTTGTCCCAGCTTCTGTCAACCTAGCAGTTTGAAAGCATGTAAAAATGCAAGTAGAAAAATAGGAACCACCTTGGTGGGAAGGTAACAGCATTCCGTGTCCCTTGGGTGTTTAGTCATACTGGCCATATGACCTTGGAGACAGTGGTGGCTCTGAAATGGAGATGAGCACCGCCTCCTAGAGTCGAGAATGAGCACATATGTGCAAGGGGAACCCTTACCTTTTACAATAAACTTGAACACACACCCCCCCCCCCCATATATGGATCTGGTTGCTTGCACCTGACAGGGATGCCTTCATGTAGTTTTGATGGCTGTAATAGCACAAGGGATGGGTTAGTCCTACCTTCCACGTAGTTGGTTCCCCTATTGTCCTGGAATTTCTGATCAAGGCAAAAATGGGGGGTAGGAGAAAGAAGAAATGGCCTTGAGGGACAGGAGGAAAAATCACTACCAAGTCATTGTGGTGATAAAAGAAACTTGAGTTTGAAGAGGAATGTAACCTGAGGAAGCATCTCACGCAAGACCTTCCCTACTTCTCACAAAAATAAAGGGAGGGAAGGGGAAACATATTCAGACAGAAAGGTTCTGCTCCTACAGCTTTACAACAAAAATAATTGGCCTGTGTGATACCGAATTCCTGGTCTGGTCTATCTTGAAGGATTTACCTCAGGTGGTATGTGATTATAGTGAGCAAAATTCATTAGGAGAATATTCTCCCTCTGCTTCCCAATGACCCAGTTTAGGAAACATCCTTGCAAAAGAATCAAAGCCTCTCCCAGTGCTTTCCAGTTCACCTGTGGGCAATTCATATCTTTCCAAGGGCTCTGTTCTTAGCAGACTGGGCTAGGTGGAAGTTGTGCTACGTGATTCCAGATTTATTTGTCTCCTCTCTCCAGAACATCTGGGATTCAGTAACTCAGAAGGCACCATGAAAAGCTGGATTCTTCTGTGCACCTTACTGTTGATGGGTGAGACCCTTCCTGCTCGGGTGCATCGCACGCGGAGGGAACTGGCACCTGGATTGCACGAACAGGGGATACGGGATGCGGAAGGCTCGTACTGTGGCCGGCAGGATGCTTGTTGCCACGGGAGAGATGATGCCTGCACTGTCTCCTACTTCGATACCCTTTGCTACTGTGACCTCTTCTGCAACCGAACCATATCCGATTGTTGTCCTGATTTTTGGGAATACTGCTTGGGCATCGAACCACCTTATCCAGTGCAGAAAGGTAAGCAGTGGATCTGAAGTTGCACCTGATTTGAAAGTACGGCAGAGATTTCCTGCTGAATAGGAATAAGGGCTGGATTAAGGCCAACGGATGGATACCCTAAGCCCAGCCCAACAATGGTTTCAGGGGTGGGCTGCGACAGGTTTGCACGGGTTCGGGCGATCCTCTAGCTAAGAACCTATCCAGTTTGGTAAACCTGCAAATCCTACCTCTGGCTGGCCCTGCCCACCACGCTCCTCCCTTCCCAGAAATCTCCACGCGGCAGGTTTTGGATGCCAGGTAAGGACAGGGCCCATGCGGAAACTCAAGGAGGGTGAAAAACGGGCCTCACGGAACTTCCAGAAGGCCGGAAATGGCTACCGGAGCCCAGAAGAGGCCCTTTTCACCCTCCCGGATGCTTGAGAAAAGCCTCTGGAGCACAGGGAGGGTGAAAATGACCCCCCCGCCGCCATGGTGCAGGAGGCCAACTAGACCACACTCACCATGGCCACGCCCACCCAGCAACCGGGCAGAGAATCTGTTTGCTAACATTTTTGAACAATTCCCCTTGGCCCTTCCACGGGTTAAGTGGCAAGGTGCAAAAATTCATTCAGGGCTCAAAACAGTGGAAGAATTAAAGGCATAACGGTGGCGTGGGGAGGGGGAACTCAATGGTTTCCCTTTCCCTTGGTACCCTAAGCACATCCTTATTCTAATGGTGAGTGCAGGGCTGATCAGAACGGAGAAGAAGGTCTGTGAATCTTGCAGTCTTCCACCGTCTCTTACCACCAGTTTCATCCTGGACTGCTAATTCCCCCCCCCCCCCCAGTTTATATTTGCAATTCAATAAAAGAGAATGCAGCATTTGTAGCTCTGGGTTGAACTGTGGTGCCAATGGTATCCTCTGAGCTTGACTGTGTGCTTGCAGACGTTTCATTACCCAACTAGGTAATATCATCAGTGCTAGAAGGGAGTGAGATTTGCTGTCTGTTTATATATTACAGATTTGCCCTTTCAGCATTGGTGGGAGTGGGGTTTTCTTCTTGGTAGTGTCTACCAAGAAGAAACTTGGAAAGAATTCCACATTTGCAATTCAATATATTTTTTGCCCCCCCCCTCCCCTCTGTATGTGAATGTACTTTTTAAAAGAAGTTTTGTTTTATATATTTTTTCTTTTTGCCTTTTTTACTTTGCTTTTCTTTTTTTAAGGATTCATAGTGTTCTTTTCTGCAATAGTAATACAGTAACATAGCTTTGTATTCATTTATTATTTCAATTTTTAAGGCCACAGACCTGTGAACAACGCTGGTGGCTCACTCAGGATTAAAAATAAATCATACATCCGTTAAAAGACAATGAGAGAAACTGACATGTTGTGGAGGGGAGGAGCATCACAACTATTATTTAATTGATATATAATATTGCAAACTAGTCACTCGTTTTTGTTTAAAAAGTGTTAGGATTTATAAGCCTTTATAAATAGGTTCAAAAATTGAGCAGTGTGGATGTATAGTTGTATTGTTGCTTGCTAAATCCAAAAGGGTTTCCACCCACCCACATTTCAGAAGTCATTCCTGGGTTTATGAAACAGCCTTTCAAACAACTACAATCAGTCCCACCATGGATACAAGTCACTTCTGCAGCAACCTCATCTCTTTCCTTGGCCCCCAATAAGGAAAATCTGATTTATTTATTTTTTTGCTTTGGTACAATAGCTCTCTTTCTACTGGATTCCTGATGGAGAGGCTAGAAGTGATGCTCTCAGCCAGGGGTGTCCAAACTTGGGAACTTTAAGACTTGTGGACTTCAACTCCCAGAATTCCCCAGCCAGAGTTGAAGTCCACAAGTCTTAAAGTTCCCAAGTTTGGACACCCCTGCTCTCAGCAATCTGCCATTTCTCTCACCTAGGGGTCAGCAACCCGTGGCCCAGGAGCTGCATGTGGGTCTTTCGTCCCTCTGCTGCGGCTCCCTGTCGCTCAAAATATGCATCACAACCGCCAATATGTGATACCTGCCGGCACACAATTTATTGAGCTTTTCAACCCCTGGTAGGCCAACCATGGACAGATCCAAGAAAAGAAAAGTTTCAGGAGAAAACAGAACGTTTAATTCAACTACATACGCTAGTTTGGTGGCCGCTCAAGAAACAGTCAGGCACGGGAAGGTTTTTGTGGTTCCCGGAGTTTTCTTTTCTGTGGGAAATGGGTCCAAATGGCTTTTTGAGGGCTTAAGGTTGCCCACCCCTGCTCTAAATCCAGGCTGTTAACCCAAATGCTGCTTTAAGTCTCCTTCTGAGATGTTTTTATGGTGTTGGGATTCAAAAAAGGAGGAAGAGGTAGGAGGAAAAAAGCTGAATTCTATACAGGACATCCTCACTTTCCAATCTTTCATTAAGTGACCATTCAAAATTACAATGGCACTGGGAAAAATGACTTATGACCATTTTTACACTTATAACTGTTGCAGCATCCCCTTGGTCATGCGTTAAAAATTTGGATGCTTGGCAACTGGCATGTATTTATGACGGTTGCTCAGTGGTGAAATTCAATTTTTTTTACTACTGGTTCAGTGGGCGTGGCTTGGTGGGCACGATAGGGGAAGGATACTGCAAAATCCCCATTTCCTCCCCACTCCTGGGGCCAGCCAGAGGTGGTACTTGCCGTTTCTCTGAACTACTCAAAATTTCCACTTCCGGTTCTCCAGAACCGCTCAGAACCTGCTGAATTTCACCCCTGTGGTTGCTGTGTCCCAGGATCACCTGATCACCTTTTGCAAACTTCCCACAAGCAAAGTCAACGGGGGAGAACCAGATTCATTTACTAACCGTGTTACTAATTTAACAACTGTCGTGATTCGCTTCACAACTGTGGTAAGAAAGATCGTAAAACCACATCACTGGACTGGCCCTGCCCCCATCTATTCTCTGCCTCCCAAGTCCCAGGTGATCAGGAGGAAATGGGGATTTTGCAGTAACCTTCCCCCGCCACGCCCACCAGGCCACGCCCACCAAGCCATGCCATGGCACGCCCACCAAGCCACGCACACATAACTGGTGTGCGTGGAGTGATTGTGGTTGTGTTTAAGAGTCTGACAGCCCCTAACTTTACTTAGAACAGCCTATCACTGTTCCCTTTAACACCATCAAACAACATCTGTCTAACCCAGGTCTTTGGGTCAGTAGGTGGATAACAAAGTGTAACCCAATCTAAACATGTGACTGATTATGCAAACTGTAATAAGTTATTAGGCAAGGAAATCCTGCAGGTGAGAAAATGCCTGTCTGGTCCATCACTGCCTCTTCTGAGAGCTGTAGAGAAATATTTTCCAAAAGTTAAGCCAGGGAATTTAAAAATCAAATTGGATTTGAACATTTTCTGATTGAACGATGCCCTGTTCCATGCAGCTGAGGCCTCAGTACAACCCTTTACATTTTCAGGATCTGAAGGTTTGCCTTCAAAATGTGTTCTGGGTTGAAGACTTGGATAAAATCAAACTTTGACCTCTTTGGATCCATTTCCACCCAACCCTGTTGAATAATGGTGGGGTTTTAAATACAGTTTAACTTTTACAAGCTTTCACCCCCCGCCCCCTTTGGATAGGTTAGAAGCCAGGCATTTTTTCTGATCCATGTATATTTATAAGGGAGTGGAGTCCTGAAACTATAAGTAATTGTTTAGATGAAGAAGAGAGTGGGAGAGAACCACTCCAGGGTGCATAGTTGTGAATGCGTTGTGTTCTCTTGCAAGTGTCAAAACGTAACGATGCTTTAACTGCCTGCAAATAGAACAACAAAATATTTCCAGGGATGATGTTACTGGGTTTGTAGCATCTGATTTATTGAAAAAAAATGCACAAGCAAAGCATAATAATGTTGTACACTGCCTAGAATCACTTTCCATGAGAGGGCGGCCATATAAATTTGATTAATAAAATAAATACCGTATTTTTCAAAGTATAAGACACACCTTTTCCCCCCCCCCAAACAGAGGGTGAAAATCTGGGTGCGTCTTATAAACTGAATACAGCATTTTTGGCCTATCGAAACCCTGCCCCCTTTGCAAAAATGCACGTGCAAAGGATTTGGGATGCTTGCAAAGTGCTCCTGGGAGCTGGGGGAAGGCAAAAACAAGCCATTTTTTGCTCCCCCAGCCCCCAGGAGCACTCTGCAAGCCTCCCAAAACTCTGCATGCCCTTTTTTGTGTGTGCAAAAAATGAGGTGTGCAGAGGTTTGGGAGGCCTGCAGAATGCAAAACCTTTTTTTTTAAAGTTTACCTCCTCAAAATCATGCTATGTCTTATACTCCGGTGTGTCTTATAGTCCAAAAAATATGGTAGTGCAGTAAAAATAATTGCACCTTTCTTTTTGCACTCCTCAAAAGAGCAACTGGAGCTCAATCTTATCAACCTCAATTTTCCTCTCTTCCTTCTTCTCTGTTCAGACCGAGGCTTCCCAAGACAAAAACCCCTTTTATTAATTCACTGTGAATTCTTCTCATTCACATCCAGCAGTCTTTTAAAGGAGGATTTACAATCACAGACCTTATCTGGCTTGGAGAGCTGCCAGGGCGATATCTGCAAAACTTGGCAAGGAGCCTCTGAGAGTCACGAGCCAATGAAGCGAACTAATTGTCTCCTGCAAACTCCACTCCCCTTTCACTCCTCTTTTATTCCCTCTGGGAGGGGCCATTCATCATCCACTTGTGGCCTTACTCCCAAGTCGACCCCTGTTCTTTAGCTGTTCCCTTCGTCTGGCAACTCTGTGCATGCACACACTGGCTCCAGCTGTTTGTCTGCCTCACTGATGTCTGACTCTGAAGGCAGCTGATAACTGTCGGACGGCTCTGGCCCCCTCTCTGCCTCCGACACAGAGCCCTCATCAGAGCCTTCCCCAGACTCCAGGACTGGCCCAGGTTCCTCCCCAAACTCCTCACTCTCTGAATTTGCTGCCAGTTCCACTGGCCTCTGGCGGGCCACAACATTCTCTCTTCTCTCTCTCCTGTAGCGTATTCTTAAAAATTCAAGCTGAATGGTTGTAATTCTAATGGTTTTGATGTTGCTTCATTTCACCTTTCACCTCTTTCGCAGGCTTTCCCAACCTGGATTTCCCAATCCAGATGTGTAGAATTTCAACCTCTGGAATGTCCAGGGCCTGTGATTGGGGATCCTGGAAGTGATAGCCCAAAGGCTACCACCCCCTGCGTGGATACTGTTCTAAGGAAAGCTGCATTCCAGATGTAGGAGGGGAGAGATTGCCTGCCAAAGGGGAAAGTCTCCAACCACTAGTTCCCCTGAATGAAAGATCACCCCATAAGCCAAGTTTTCTGCAAGCCATTGTATCACAGGCATTCAGGACAAACTCTGGCGGCCTCACTCACATTGTGATGCTATTGCAATAGTCATCCAGATGGTGCAATTTGCCTTGCAGCTGATGTCAACAACACAATTCATGCCATTTGTGCCATTACATGATGTATGTGATGCCACGGGCTTTCCCTCTTGGCACAAAGCCATGGTTTTGACTAATAACAGAACAAGGACTTTGCTGCCTCTTCAAAAAATTAATCTGAATCAGAGTCTCCAGCACTTTAAGACTTGTGGACCTCAACCCACAGAATTCCCTAGCCAGCATGGCTTGTTGGGGGATTCTGGGAGTTGAAGTCCATTAGTCTTCAAGTTGCCAAGGTTGGGCAGTCCTGGTCTAAATGCTGAGCCATCTTACAAAATATAGAGCTCTGAAGAATAACTCTCTTTGTTCTGGCATCTTTTCCCCCCCCCCCAGGCTGCATTCGCAATGGTGTCAAGTTCCATGCTGGAGCAACTTACCGTGATAATTGCAACCTCTGGTAAGTCTTGGGTTTTGGGAGCTCAGTCTGTTCCTTCTCTCCGTTTTGCTGTGTCAGACAGGATGCTGCCCCTGTTGTGAATACACACTGGTTGCCAAGTGCTGAATTTTGATCAGTGATTGCAGGGATGCTGTGATGGTTGTAAGCCTGAGGACTGGTTATAAGTCACTTTTTCCAGTGCTATTGTAACTTTGGATGGTTGTTAAACAAATATTACTAAGTCAAGGACGACCATATTTTTCAAAGTATAAGACGCCCCAAGATTTTGAAGAGGCAAATTTTTAAAAAAAGTTTTTGCACTCTGCAGACCTCCCAAAAATGGTCTGTTTTTCACAAAAAAAAGGGTCAGAAAGCCTAGGTCAAAACAATTTGTGGACTTCAACTCCCAGAATTCCCCAGCCAGTATAGAATTCTGGGAGCTGAAGTCCACATGTCTTAAAGTTGCCAAGGTTAGACACCCTTAATTGAAATGTTCCCGTTCTTCACCTCCTATCATGCCTTGGAGTTATGTGATGCTGGATGCTGGGGTCTCTGGGTGTTGTAGTTCCATGGTATTACCCTGTTTCCCTGAAAATAAGACCTCCCCAGATAATAAGCCCAATCGGGCTTTTGAGCGCATGTGCTAAAATAAGCCCTCCCTGAAAATATTACAACACAGCAGCAGCCATGAGGTGACCACACTCGCCGCCTCCTGCACCTCAAAAATAATAAGACCTCCCCAAAAATAAGGCCAAGCGCTTATTTTGGGGGTCGAAAGAAAATAAAACTCTGTCTTATTTTGGGGGAAACACAGTAAAAAAAGACAAAATGAAGGCAAGGCACATCTATTACAGTGGATATTATCAGTGGAACAGAAGTTGTGAATGCCCCAACACTGGAAGTCTTTAAGAAGATGTTGGATAGCCATCTGTCTGAAACGGTATAGGGTTTCCTGCCTAGGCAGGGGGTTGGACTAGAAGACCTCCAAGGTCCCTTCCAACTCTACTATTGTATTGTATTGTATTAATCTCTTCTTCCATTCTTTTCATTCTTCCTTTTCTCCATCTCTCACCCCACCCTGGTTTCCTGTGCCTCCCCACTCCCACCCCGCCGAAATGAGCTTACAGGTCCTATAAAAGGAATGAAGGCCAAGAGGCTAAGGACTGCCTTAAAGGCCTAGGTTGAGGCGTTCTTCCAAGTAGGGCTTGTGGGCCTGTTTATGGTTGGGAGCAAAGGGGAGAAACTTTGGAATGGAGAGGAATTTGAATTATGTGTGTTCCCAAGTGCCTGGGGCTCCTGACTACACAGAACAGAACTGAGCATGTCAGTATTGAAACCAAAGTTTCAGCAGCCGTCCCTCTCATTCCCACTGACTGCCTTCATACAAACTGCTCCATACAGTTTCTTTGAGGAACCCATTTCTGGGTTTAGCCAAGATGCTGTGTCCTAAATCAAGGAGCAGCCTAGGATTCGCACCACCAATCAGCTGCATTTAAAAAAAAAGATCCAAGTGAATTAAAACCAGAACTATTTTTTATTTTCCCTGATAATTACAGGGAATTATGAGAAAAATTTCAATATTGAATATTATGTGTCATAACTGCAGCTAGAATCATTTATGCACAAAATTGGAAAAAAACAAAAATATACCACCAGAGGAAAATGTGGATAAGAAAAGTGTTAAGAGTGCGCCGAAATGGATAGACTTACAAAAGAAATAAAAGATAAAGAAGAATCTGAATACAACTTGGTTTGGACTGTATATGGTACAAATGGTTAGAGGATAGATGTAAAGATTAGGAAAGCATCAAGGGAAGAAAGATGAAGAAGTTAGAAAATGGTTACAAAGCTGTATACCGTAAATAGACATGATACAAAATGTAAGATGTATCGTATATAAATTAGTACACTTGTAGATTCATATGTATAAAAGAATTACGTATATGTATACAGGTATGGATATAGAGGGGAAAATGGAGGTACAATGGATGTATATCGATGTGGAAATGTTGCAAAGATGACAATTGTGTTACAAAAATGGAAGAAAACTGTTCAATAAAAACTACCATATTTTTGGGAGTATAAGATGCACCGTTTCCCTCAAAAAAGAGGCTGAAAATCTCGGTATTTATTATTTATTTAATATTTATTTATTTGAACTTGTTAGTCGCCCCCTCTCCCCACAGGGACTCGGGGCGACGTACAAAAGCAACAATCAAAACAGTATCATATACAGGAGGTAAAAATAAATAAATAAATTACAGTGCTTAGAAAAAGTTAAAACCCCAATAACATTAAAAATTTAAAAACTAAAATTAACAGTTAAAAAATGACCAAGGGGTGGAGAAGCTGTAGAGTTATGCCAGGCCGGCTAGTCGAAACAGGTAGGTCTTCAGTTTCATATGGAAGGAGCGGAGGTCGGTTGTTGTCCTAATGTCTGGGGGGAGGTCATTCCAAAGGGTAGGGCCCACCACAGAGAAGGCCCTACTCCTGGGCACCGCCCCCTGACACTCTCTGGAGGACGGCACCCGGAGGAGTCCCTCTCTGTGTGAGCGAATGGGTCGCAGGGATGTATGGGCCAGGACACGATCCCGCGGATAACTAGGCCCTGTGCCATGGAGCGCTTTGAAGTTGGTGACTAACACCTTGAAGCGCACCCGGTAGGCCACAGGAAGCCAGTGCAGCTCGCGCAGGAGAGGTGTTATATGGGAGAACCTCGATCTCCCCATAATTACCCGCGCGGCTGCATTCTGGACCAACTGCAGTCTCCGGGTGCACCTCAAGGGGAGCCCCATGTAGAGAGCATTACAGTAGTCCAGGCGAGATGTCACCAGCGCGTGAGTGACTGTGCGCAAGGCCTCCCGGTCCAAAAGGGATCGCAATTGGCGCACCAGGCGAACCTGGTGGAACGCCCCCCTCGGTGCATCTTATACACTGAATACAGCATTTTTTTGCCTCCTTCACCAAAATGGCCATGCATAGCCTTTAGGAGGCTTGTGGAGTGCTCCTGGGGGCTGGGGAGGGCAGAAATGAGCAAAAAACGGGCCGTTTTGGGGAGGTCTGCAGAGTGCAAAACTTTTTTTTAATTTGCCTCTTCAGAATGTTGGTGCATTTTATACTCCGAAAAATACGGTATTTTTTAAAAAAAATCCACATGAAAACCAACTAGGTTTCGGAAACTGAGATCACAGCTAGATTGTTCACTGCCCCAGTTCAGAGAGTTATGAGAATTCAGCCACAGGCTAAAGTGGAGGAAATTGAAACAACAATCTTATTTTGTCAGCAATCGCTTCAGAAAAGGTGGGATTATTCTTTCAAAAGGATGGGAGAGGATTTCTTCCCTGCTGAATCTGGGTCTGCCCTTAGAAGCAGGTGTCAGATCAGGAGAGTTCTGATCTGCAAGCCAGAATTGTAGCTACCAACTAGCCAAGCTGGGCCTCACTTGACCTGGGAAGCCCCTTCGGAAAATCTGATTTCAAGCTGGCATTTCCTTAAAGGACTGCCCACTTTGGGATGCTTCCAGAAACCGGCCTCTCTCAGCACCCTCTCTCAGAAATGTAGGAGCTGCTTTTGCTAACCCAGTCCATAAAAGGAGAAACATTTTCTGTCACTGGAGGCTTAGAGGGAGGGGGGGGGAAAGGGGTGGTGGTGGATTTTTGGACCAAACAAGAATGCCAAGCATTGCATCAAGAGTAGCTAATACTGCTTGGGGCTCCACGTCAAAGAGGCAAAAAGTTCTTAATCGGTGTTTCTTAATCTTCTATGAAAGGGAGGGTTGTATTCCACACGGCCGAGGTTGCTGCTTAAATGCAGCTCCATCCCCCAAATGCAGCCTGCACAGTTATCACCCCCAACCTGCGCCCTGCCAGATGTGCTGGACCAGGACTCCCTTTCCCAGACAGACAGCTAAGCCAAATTTGGACAGCGCCATTCAAAGGAAGGCAGGCGTAGAGGATGATATTTATATCACGTCAGAATTTCCATGCCGTTATTCTGTAACATTCATTTCTGCACCAATAAAGGAGAATATTTGTAGGCGCTTTATCAAAAGAATAAAGGTGGGATACAAATAAATACAGAATGAAACGATTGGGTTTACTCCTGCTAGGAAGCTACTAGGAGAAAGTACACCAAAGCATCAAATGGGAACACCAACCGTGGTAATTTTAACTTAGGCATGATGAATCTGATGAAAGAATTATGAAATCGACTAGATCCCATTGTGCTATCTAAGGTCTAGTGCAGTGATGGCGAACCTTTTCGGCACCGAGTGCCAAAACTGGAATGCCCATGCATGTGTGTGCACCGGAGTGCCAGAAACCCGAAGATCAGCTGGCCGGTGCGTGCACGGCTGTTTTGGGAGCATTTTGGGCTGCCTCTCAGGGCATTTTCAGGCCATTTTTCAGGAAGTTTTTCAATCTGTTTTCAGGGCATTTTCTGAACTGTTTTTCAGGCTATTTTTGGCCATTCTGGAGGTCAAAAACAGCCTGAAAATGGCCCAAAAATGGCCCTGAAAATGCCCCCAAAACAGTCTAAAAACGGCCTGGTTTTTTGGCCGGTTTTGGCTGTTTTCGGGCCATTTTTAAGCGCTTTAGCACCCACAAAGACCACCTGGCCACAGTGTGTGTGTCCACAGAGAGGGCTCTGTGTGCCACCTCTGGCACGCATGACATGGGTTAGCCATCACAGGTCTAGTAGATGCCCAATTAGTTGAGTTTGGTAGATCCCTAAAACCCAAGGTGGGTTGAAAGACCCAGGAAGGAGGTGAATGGAAGCCTTTCAAGGATTGTTAAGGCTGCAAGCTGGAAGTCAAAACACTTCCTGAGATAAAGCCACACTCGGATCTTTTCTGCATAGCTGCCAAGAAAAGCACCTCACTCCATCCATGATGTCACCAGGAACTGTACTTGACTTGAAGGAGACTTTGAATGGGCAACACGTAAAGGAGAAGTGGGAAGGGGGGGAAGCTGCCCCTGTCTCCATTTCTCTCAAGAGATTATTGATGGGCAGGAAAGGACTGATGTCATGTTTTTCCTTTTTTAGTAACTTACATCAAATGGACAGGAGTAAAAGAGGAATGTTGCGGCTTGTGTGTGTCCTTATGCATGTCTGACCATTGGCCTGAAGGGAAACAGCAGCCACTGGAAGCTGAACGCAGCCTTCCTTTCAAACTCCATTTACTTCTCCTGCTGTTCAACCTTTGCCCTCCCGTTCTAGACCCAGGAGTTTTTCTGCAGTATGTTTGCCAACTGAGCCCTTGGACAGAGTCGCTCAAGAAACAAACACACAAATGAGTTTTTTTAAGGGCAATTTTTAATTAGGACTTTGCCTCTTGCACAGCAAGTCAAGGTCTATTGCGTCTGCCCTTGAAAAGGTGGTGGAGCTGAGATCCAAGAGGAAAGGGCTTTTTAAAAATATCCATTTATTGTTAAAGTTTGTTTCCTCCACCAAAGGTCAGAAACAATTAATTCTGGCTGAGCCTTCCCCGCGCTCCCCACACCCCCTTCATCCGTCTTGGTTCCGTTTCCTGGAAACAAACAGCGGGAGGTTATTTGATCTTTGCTAGATGGTGCACTAAATGGTGCAGGAATCTGTGACGTCTAGGAATGTTGAGGCATTCTGGATACTTGCCAGATCACCCATGGTCCCTGAGATGTTACCTTTGTATTATTAGTTTAAATCAATGTTCCTCAGCATGCTGGCTGGGGAATGCTGGGAACTGAGTGTCATAAAGGTGCTGTGTTTAAAGAACTCTTGGTTTCACTCAACCCCCTTAAGAAGATTGGTGCCAACCCATTCAGCTGCTTGGCACAAGAAGCTAGATTTGCTTGGTTGGTTTTAATCTTGAAGAGTTTATTAGATAAAGCTGTTTTCACCCCAATCACCCTCCTTCTCAACATGGTGTGTGCAAAGCCAGGGAATGGGTTAATCCTGTAATCTGATTGTGATTTACGACTGATCCTTGCACTTACAACCATCGTAGCATTCCACCCAGTTATGTTATCAAAATTCAGATGCTTGACAATCTGTATTTATGATGGTTGCAGCATCACATGATCATCCTTTTGTGGCCTGCCAGTGGCCAGTGGAGCTGGTAGCAGATTCAGACAGTGAGGAGGTTGGGGAGGAACTTGGGCCAGTCCTGGAGTCTGGGGAAGGCTCTGATGGGGGCTCTGTGTCAGAGGCAGAGAGGGAGCCAGAGCCGTATGCCAGTTATCAGCTGCTTTTGGAGTCAGACATTAGTGGGGCAGAAGAACAGCTGGAGTCTGTTCCCAGTGTGCGCATGCACAGAGCTGCCAGGAGAAGGGAACAGCTAAGGAACAAGGGCCGACTCGGGAGTAAAGGCACAGGTGGACAGTGAATGGCCCCTCCCTTTGGGAATAAAGAGGAGCGAAAGGGGAGGGGAATTTGCAGGAGATAATTAGTTCAATTCATTAGGGTGAACATCTGTTCCTGGCTTCTTGCCAAGTAATTGTTGCTACAGCTTGGAGTTTGGAAGATATCGGCCTGGCAGCTCTCCAAGCCTGATAAAGGCCTGTAGTTGTGAAATCTCATGAAAGACTGTTGGCCGGGACTTTGCTGGAGAGGAATTCACTTTAAGCTAAATAAAAGGGGTTTTATTGGGACAAGGAGTCTGCTTCCTTCTTTTTGGAAACCTAGGTCAGGACACATCCTTTGCTTAACCACAGATGGTTCATTTAATGGCAGCAGTGATTTGCTTATAGATGTGCCGGAAAAGATTATAAAATGAGGTATGACTGATGTAACAGCTGCCTTGCTGAGCAATGGAAATTCTGGTCCCAATTTTGGTCATAAACTGAGGATTACCTATAATTGCCGATCTCAGATTTGGTTTTGTGATTTTTGAGTCCTTAACTATCCTTTCTGTGTCTTTCCTCCACAGTACTTGCAATGGGCATGGCGCATGGGAGTGTGAAAACCACGTCTGTCTTATCAATGGGGATATGATCGATGCCATCAACAGAGGGGATTATGGGTAAGAACAAAAATTCTGTTCTTTGAATTGATGGCGCATGGGCTGAACGGAAGAATTTAGGTCGCATCCAGATGCTTTTGTGGATCAATTCAAAATAAAAACTATGGGCATTTGTGAAGCCATCACTGGGAATTAAGGCTCATGTTTTCTGAAAAGAGGAAACTAAATTCATCCTACAATGGATCCAGATGTTGCAACCTAACAATATTACTATGGCCCATTCTAAGCATTCTCCCTTGGCAGAGCCAAGCTTTGTCTTTTTAGCAGATTGTCTCCTGTCTTTTTTTAGCTGGAGAGCTTCCAACTACAGCCAGTTCTGGGGGATGACACTGGAGGAGGGCATTCGGTATCGCCTTGGCACTATCAAGCCTCCCACATCTGTCATGAATATGAATGAGCTTCATGTAAGTGGTTTTCTCACGTATTTGTTAGATTTATTTTGCTTTTCTGGCAGGAACATCACCTGGGGTGCAGTTTTCATCCTCTAGTTTCATCCCTACAGCTATACCTTCACGTAGATTGGGATGGTGTGTTTACACAACACCTTCTTTGAAGGGCTAGTAGTTTCATTCACACAACCCATTGGTTCTTTTAAACTTTAGTTAAGGCTTTTGGAAGGGAGAGTAGATGGGTGTTTGTTTGGTTAGTTTGTGGTTTCGGGCATTACACAAATCCAGAAAATGGGTTACCATAATTGTAAAGGTATTGAGATTGAAGAGCTAAATCAGTTGTAAAGCTGATGCAACTGTAAAGCTGATGAAAGGTAAGGTAAGGCTGATGCAATGAAGATGAATCAGCATTGGTATAGCCAGTTGAAGACTATGAAAAGGTCCACAAAAGCCTTTACCACTTTAAGAAGTGTTTATATAAGGCAGTCAGGAGAAGGCTCTCTCTCCTTGTGTCCGCTATCCATTGCTAAGTTCTCCATGTAGAGTTAAGAAGAAGACTGATTTCTTGTCAGGCATTTGTTATCACGTATATTTCTGTATATGTTGTATATAAACCACTGTTAAATGTCTAAGTCACTGTGTGCTGTGTTTTGCTCCTGGGTTGTTTCCTAATAGTAGTAACACTGCAAACCAGTGGTGGGATTCAACATTTTTTACTAACGGTTCTATCGGTGTGGCTTTGTGGGCATGGTAGGGGAAGGATACTGCAAAATCCCCATTCCCTCCCCACCTCACTAACTTCCTTTCCAGCTCCGTTCTCCTGTTCAGGCAACAAAAGAAGATCAGCTGGGAGGCAGAGGGGGCAGGGTCAGCCTATTTGCTGGTTCTCCGAATTACTCAAAATTTCTGCTACCGGTTCTCTAGAACCTGTCAGTACTGGCTGAATGCCACCTTTGTTGCAAACGCTCTTGACGGTAATTCATAATTAGATCCTCTGTGTTATGAGGACCAAGCTGCAAACTTAGTCTACCATGTTGTGTCTTTTAGATTGGTTGATATGGTCTATGAGACCTATGAATGCAGCATGGCTTTGCTTTGCTTTTGGTTTGTAAAGATTCGGTGTAGTACGTTAGTCCAGAAACTGGGTTAGTGAAATCATCTTGGTAAGTGAATTGTGTGGAAATATTAGGATCTATCTTGAAATTATCCGAATAAAACAAGAAGGAGAGGAGACAGACATTGGTTCATTCACACAGCACTTGAGGGCCACATCTTTATGGCTGTGATTTTTGTAGGAATTGAAGGAACTGGGTCCATCCAGTAAATCCAGGTTCAGTTGTACCAAGAGAGGTCTTCAGTGTTTCAAAATCCTTGGAGGAAAAGTCAAATCTAAGCAGAATATAGTAAATATTTAACACAACATTTGTAGCAGTGACATCCAAGGACTAGGACGTGTGTTGTTCCGTTATGTTGACTTCTGGCATTTGACACAGTAGAATGGCCAGACTGTTGCATTGTACAAATTGAAGGGAACACACACGGATATACATACACAAACACACCCTTCAGCTTTGGCATCTCTACAAAACTTGGAATGCTGGTTGTAATCTCTTGAATCAATAACAGGAGTGGCAAGAAGGTCTGGAACAAAAATATCATGTTTTGGAATCTGTCCCATGAAAGAGAAAAATGCTTTGAACATTGAGATGTTTTGTAAGATACAGCCTTGGGGATCTGCAGCCACCCCTGCTGCTGCCCAGGGGCATGGAAATGTCTGTAGGCTCCACCGCTTGTCCTATTGCAGCCTGCATTTTCACCAATAAAAGAATTGCAAAACTTGCTCGTGTTCCTGCTAAATCCTAAATCTATTCTGAAAATTGTTGTTGCTTTGAGAAATGGACAAAGAGAAAAGGATACCGTTGGTCGAATAGATAGGTATTTCTCAACCTTGGCAACTTTAAGCTGTGCGAACTTCAACTCCAAGAATTCCTGAACTGGCATGCCGGTTGGGGAATTCTGGGAGTTGAAGTCCACACAGCTTAAAGTTGGCACGTTGATAAACATTGGAGTAGATACTCTGCGGGGTCGGGTTCAAAATAGAAAAATGGTAGATTTGACACTGCAATGTAAGTTCAACCTCTTTTTTAAAAATGTGTCTTTCACAACATATCCCCAAAAGTGGAGCTCCAATCATACTGTTGTGGCTGCTCATCTTAAACTTTTCACCCTCCTTGTACCACTCCTCTTCTTCCTGTTATCGACCTTAGGAAGTTAACACCCACCTCTCTCCTAGAAAATGAAATATCTTAGGAAATATTAAAGGGCAGAATATTTGCCCCTAAAAGGGAGGAAGAAACTCATCCCCCCACCTTTGTCAATGGGCCATTAAGGCCTGTCTATTCTACATAACAAAGATCTACAGGCAGAGCCATAATGGGAATCCCAAAGCTCTTTCATTGCATCACCGCCCAGCAAGGCTCAACCAAAGTTGGACTCAAAGCATAGTTGCCCCTGCATGGCCCCATGGGGGTCTGAAAGCCAATCATAGTGCATTTCTTGGAGCGGAAGGCCCCAAGGTGGGGCCCAACAGAGGACATAAAACCCAGAGACTCTCAGCAAGCCAGTCCTTTTTCTTCTTCTTCAATATCTTTGAGGCATGTGATCCCCCTTTCCCCAGGACCTCAAGCCATGTGATCCTGTCCATCATTAAAACCATCTTTCCAAGCAGCCTCCATGTTTCCAGTGTCTTGGAACTGAACCCAGATGGACATTTCTTCCAACATGACAAAGGTTGAGTGTCTCCATTCCAAGTTGCCATACAGGAGAACAACCATTTTACGGAAAGATTTATGCAATAGCAGTTCCTGCTCTGGGGGATCTGGTTGGGATCTCAGAATGTTCGTAGCCCTTCTCCCCCAATCACTCTTTTCCCATGCCTCCTGGCAAAATTGTTGTTGTCAGGGTTCCAAAGAGCATCCAAAAGTAAATCAGAATCCAAGGCAAAGTACTGCTCAAAGTTCCAATTTATTAAGAGAGCCATGTTGGCACATCTGGGAAAACCTGAATCTGAAAGCTTCCTGGTTTTCCTCACCCAGTTGAAAGTTCAAGATCTTGCCCCCACACCCACAAAGTCCATCACTTGGTCCAATCTTCCACTGCCATGCTGGCAGTTCCACCCATCCAGTTCCAGAGAGGTGCAGAGGTGCAGAGACAAAGGATGACCTTGGCTTTGTAGAAAGAATTTTGTTATGGCTACATAGTATGTAACTCCGTACAATCCCCCCTCCCATTTTCCCACAATAGAAAATGCATAGTAGAATAATAGAAAGTGTGGCAGGCCAAAGATCCAAAAGAAAAGATGGCTGGAGGCCTGACAGTTGAGTGATTCATTCTCTTTCTGCTTTCCTCTGTTTTCTGCAGATCAACATGGCCACCAATGAAGTGCTCCCTCCCCATTTCAACGCTGCCGATAAGTGGTCCGGGATGATCCATGAGCCTCTCGATCAAGGCAACTGTGCGGGATCATGGGCCTTTTCCACAGCAGGTAGCAATCCTTGGATGCAAATGTGACAGCCAGAGCATAGAATCATAGAACCCTAGGACTAGAAGGAACCTTAGAGGTCTTCTAGCCCACCCTTACCCAAGGCAGCAGTCCTTATACCATTTGGACAAATGACTGTCTGGGGTAAGTAGGGTAAGTTGTCCTCCCCTGTGGTGTGCAAACTGTTGCCTGCTTCTTATGCCCTTTGGGTACTCTCAAAGCATTTCTTTAAAAAAAAATACATCCTCCAAACCTATTCCAACTTCATAGGTGATATGGCCCCCACCCAGGGGTGGGTTACAGCAGGCACTACTGCTGGTTTGCTTGTGGGCATGCTGCTCATGTGCTTGATGTGCACCGCACATGCATGCTCAATACAATAAAAATGTTCTGCACATGTGCAGAAGCAAAAAACAAGATGACCCCAGAATGGAGAACCGGTTCAGGGGTGTGGCAGGCCTGGGTCACTGCCGCTTCCAGCAACCCAGGCTGCCAAACCACTACCCGTTCGGCTGAACTGATCCGAACCGGTAGGAACTCACTACTGCCCCCACCTGCTTGGTGGCATGTAGCTCTTTAAGGCATGAGTTACTGGCCTTCAAAAGGTTGCCAGTTCTGTCTTTGTACATTAAAAGACACAGACTTATGAGATAGTCCTTGACTTACTTAGTGACCATTTGAAGTTCCAATGACACTGAAAAATGAGATTTACAGCTGGTCCTGGCACCTTTGACCCTTGCAATAACCTCACGGTCACATGATCAAAATTGGGATGGTAGGCAACTGGCATGTATTTGCAACAATTGCAGCATTCTGGGGTCAGGGGATCTCCATTGATGACCTTCAGAGCCGGCTCCCGACGAAGAACGTCAGATTCACATAACGAGCCCGTGCTTCACTTAACAATTGCAGCGATTCAATATTTTTTGTCCCTCTCTTCACTGGCCCTCAGTTCCCCTTTTCCTGTCCTTCGATTCTGGATCTGCAGCTGGAGAGTTGGATGCAAGAAACGCAACAGGTTTCTAACCACAAGTTTCTTTTCTCTCTCCAGCGGTGGCCTCTGACCGGATCTCGATCCACTCCATGGGACACATGACACCCGCCTTGTCCCCCCAGAACCTGCTATCTTGCAACACTCGCCACCAACAAGGTTGCAACGGAGGCCGCGTGGACGGGGCCTGGTGGTTCCTGCGCAGGAGGGGGTGAGTGGCCGATGGGCCTTTTCTGCAAATGAGCTTCGGGCAATTTGGATTTTCCCAAGAGGCCAGCAACATGGGAATAGTGAAAGGGACATTCATTTCCAAGAGTACAACCTACTATGATATTCAACTTGGCTATGACTGGAACTAAGGAGAACTTTCCTGACAGTGACAACAATTAATCCATGGAAAGCTTAACTCTCCAGAGTTTTGGATGCTCCATCACTGGAGGTCTTCAAAAAAGATTGGGCAGTCATTTATCCAGGATGGTGTAAGGCCATGATGGTGAACCTATGGCACGGTGCCAGAAGTGGCACGCAGAGCCCTCTCTCTGGGCATGTGCACTGTCGCCAGCTGGTCTTTGCAGGCACCAGAGCACTGGAAAAAGGCCTGAAAAATGCCCCCCAAACAGGCTGCTTTTTGAACTGTTTTTCCAGGCTGTTTTCCGACCGTTTTTAGACCCTTTTCAAGCTGTTTTGGGGTTGTTTTCAGGGGCATTTTGGGGCTGTTTTTAGGCCATTTTTGGCTTGAAAAACTGTCCAAAAACAGCCTAAAAAGTCACCCGAAAATGGCCAAAAAACAGGCATGCATGTACTGGCCAGCTGGTCTTCAGTTTCGGGTGCTCTGGCACGCCCACATGCACGCACATTCTGGTTTAGGCACTCAGTGCCGAAAAGGTTCGCCATCACTGGTGTAAAAAGGCACCAGTGCCTTTTTACACCTTGGGCAGGGGGTTGGAGTAGAAGACCTACAACGTTCATTCCAACTCTGTTGTTCTGTATTCCGCATGACAACCCTTGGTTTCCTGCAGAAGTTCAGGAGAAAGATGTTTAGAGAACATAGGGTGGAGGGTGTGACAGCATATGATTCTATGGCTCAGTGGCTTTGTGTTACTCAACAGTCTGGGCCACATTTCTCTAGGTTGCTATTTATCACCACAATCTTCAAGCACTGCTAAGCTAATTCGTGAACAGTTTGATCTTTGGAAGTGAGCCTGGATGTGAGTCCTGAGTTCCAAGACAACCTCCATGCCGTTCTCTTTTCTCCCTTGGGTCTTCTAGGGTGGTGACCGATGGATGCTACCCCTTTACCAGCCAGGAAAAGGAGAGCTCGCTCGCCAGTCCACCTTGCATGATGCACACCCGGTCCACTGGCAGGGGGAAGAGGCAAGCCACAGCACGTTGCCCCAACTCACAAACGGATTCCAATGAGATCTACCAATCCACACCTGCATATCGTCTCTCCTCAAATGTAAGCTCTTCCTTTTCTTCTTCTTAGCATGCTGGTAAAATTTGTGAGGAGGGGTCAGGATTATATGCAAATGAGACCAGACATTGCGATTCGGTTTAAGTAGAGCAGTGGTCAGCAAATCAAATTCCTTTATTATAGCCTTTGACCAATATTTACAATAAAAGGGTAGAATAAAAAAGTGAACTGCTTTACAGCAACAATTTGCTATTGGGGAAGGGAAAAAAATTAATAGGACAATAAAACAGCATCTCTAATTAAAACTTTTGCCAAAGCAACAGCATTTATTTCTGGTCTTTAGCAAAACTGGCCCATAGTGACTAGTTGATTCACTTAACAAACGCAATACTCACTTAACAACTGCAATTGTCACTTAACAACCACAATGGTTGCTTTACAACCATGGTGTTTGCTTAATGACTGCTTCAAAAAAGATAGCAAAATGGATAGGTCACATGAGCCATGTCAGGGTCGAACTGTGAACTGCTGGCAGTGGTAGTCAACAGAAGTAGTCTTCAGTACTGCATTCTAAGCACTGCACCACCACCATTCCTTATGGTCATATGTTGAGGATTATCTGTAGTCAGTGGCTTAACTCCACTAAGACTGGGAGAATATGGTCACCCATTTTGGTACAGCATGTCAAGACTGGATGCACCAGGCTCTATTTTGGTAGGACAATGGGCTACCTTGCATCTCTGAAAACTTGTGTTGAAATTCTTGGGAGAAAAGTGAAGAAAGTTAAGGGAGTCCTTGGTGGTCTCCATTATTAAATAATATCAGCATGATTATATATTGATTTTCAGTTTGACCTGTATACAGTTTGACCTGTATACTGCATGAGTTAAAGAGGGCTGTGAAAATATCTAGACCCCTCACATCATGGACAAAAATGGTTTCAACTTATCCCCTCAAAACGACACTATAGGACACTGCACACCAGAACAACTAGCCACAAGGAGAGGTTTTTTTTCCCAAATGCCATCACTCTGCTTAATTAATTCCCAACACAATCAAATAATTTATTAAGACTGTATTACTATTATTCTTCTCTTCCTTCCTAGTATCTATCTCTTCCCACTTATAACTATAACCATGTTGCTTGTATCTTTCAATTTACATTGTTTTATTTGTTTACTAGAACAATTTGATAGCTTGTTGGTAACCTTGACTATCACTAAGTGTTGTATCTTTTTATTCTTGATGAATGTATTTTATTTTTCATTATGTACACTGAGAGCATATGCACCAAAGACAAATTCCTTGTGTGTCCAATCACACTTGGCTAATAAAGAATTCTATTCTATTCTATTCTATTCTATTCTATTCTATTCTATTCTATTCTATTCTATTCTATTCTATTCTATTCTATTCTATTCTATTCTATTCTATTCTATTCTATTCTATTCTATTCTATTCCATTCCATCCCATCCCATCCCATCCCATCCTATTCTATTCTCCAGGCACTCCCTAAATGCCAGTATTATAGCACACATCAATCCTCTGACTCTAACCATAGGGGTTGGTGATGATGGACACTGGGGAGCACCAAGACAGAAAAATATGTTACGAGGATAAACTTGGCCCTTAAGTTGATCAGAACATAAGCTACTCATCTAGAGTGAAGCCATGAGAAATGAATAATTGCTTTTGATTACCTGTTGATTTAGCACCTGTCATTTGCTTGTAGGAGAAGGAGATCATGAAGGAGTTAATGGAAAATGGACCTGTGCAAGGTGAGGTGGGCTCTCTGAAATACACATCAGGGTGGAAAGCCACACAAAAGAGAAATGATTTGTACTCGAAAGTGGTGGCTGAGTTACCCCTTTCTTAGTATCCAATGCCTGTGTTTTTTTAAAAAAAATGATTTATTTCAAGACTACTAAGAATCAAGAGATCGTTATGTAAATAATCCATTGCAAGCTCCTCCAACGTCAGTGAGCAGACCATCTCCCTCACGAGAACGTAGGAAAGTTGCCAGGAAGAAGGCCAGAAAGTCTCTGCCCTAATGTTCACAGGGAGGTAATGCTCTTAAATTGGAAATAGTTCAGTGGCTGGAATTCTTACAACCTATTGACTTCGTCTCAATAAATCTTGCTAAAGAGAACTCTGTGAGAATTATGCATGGAAAGAATCTAAGAAAGCAAATTCCAGCAACATATTTTTTTTTGTATTTAACCTATTTATTCCCATACAGACATTCTAATTTGCTTATAATTTGGTGAAGTTATGCTCGCTTATAATGGAGAAGTTTGCAACTAGCTATTTACGCAACGGTCCCTCAAATCTTAAGCTGTTTAGGAAGCAACAATCCACTTTTCTGTTCTCCAGAAGGCAAAAGGAAATATCCTTGAATTGTTCTATAACAGAAAACCAAAAAGACAACATCATATAAAATAAACGAAGGAGCCAAAGCAAATCTGTGTGGTGTTGTTTTTTTTAAAAAAGGAGCCATTCTTAGCCACAGATAATTGACTATCATTGGATTCCCACAACATGTTGAAGCCTGAACCTTAGTGAACAAAGGCAGTGTTGTTGCACTGTGAACAATAGTTGTGTTCATAGAATATGCAGTGACCAAAGAAAATGATTCATGCAGTGACTTAACACGAGGATCTAGTTCATACAGCAAGTTAAAATACAAGGCTGCTTCTCGCAATTCATTCAACGACAAATTTTTCAGTGGCTAAGTCACTGAGCTTGTTGATCAGAAAGGTCGGCAGTTCGGCAGTTCGAATCCCTAGCGCCACATAATGGAATGAGCTCCCGTTAGTCGTCCCAGCTTCTGCCAACCTAGCAGTTCAAAAGCATGTAAAAATGCAAGTAGAAAAATAGGAACCACCTTTGGTGGGAAGGTAATAGCGTTCTATGTGCCTTCGGCATTTAGTCATGCCGGCCACATGACCACGGAGACGTCTTCAGACAGTGTTGGCTCTTTGGCTTTGAAACGGAGATGAGCTTCACCCCCTAGAATCAGGAATGACTAGCATATATGCATGAAAAGCATCTTTACCTTTACCTAGCTGGTTGCAGGAATGTAAATTTTCTTTCCAATGCAAAGGAATAAAGTATTTTGGCTGAAAAGTCAAACATTGCTGGAAGCCATGAGGAGGGTCAGAAACACAGCAAAGTTCCCACTATAGCTTTCACAGCACAATTATTACAAAAACTGGCAGGAACTGGTGGTGCTGCCCTCTCCACATTTAACCAGACAAGGTTAATCTAACAGTTTCATTCAAGTGTGAGTAGCTTTCATCTTGGTCAGCTTGATCCAGTTTAGCAACTTGTGTGAACATAGCCTTTATGACTATTAAATGATCCAGTGCCTTCCCCACTGAATTAACTGGTTTCAGTGGGAAATGGAAAATACCAGGGCTGTCTACGAAGGAAATACCAAGGAAGCCAAAAGAACAAAAACTTCAGGAAGAAAGTAATAAGAAAACTTTTCCATAATGTTAAAAACCTGTGTGGATTTGCCCAAGAGGTCACCAGGAAAAGGAAAATGAGCAACACACTCTCCGGACAGTAATTTTCAGCCTTAGTCATCTGGGCCAATAATGAATCAGGAAACAGTCCAGCCCTGCTTCCAAAACCTCTCAGGGTTAAATATCAGCAAGCTGAGGAAACAAACTTTCAAACCTGCTGGATGCCCGAAGCTGTTCCTTGCATGCAATTTTAATGCTTTTTGGTTAGAACAGTCCATAATATTCCTGTGACCCTCCTACTCCTGCCCTCCGTCCCACCTCATTAAGTGGGCGTCCTTAACTTTCTAAGGTTGGGTTCTTATGAGTTGAACTGGAGAAAACCAGACATCTTGGAAATTGGAGTAGAAGACACCCTAAGGTGCAGTTATGACTGATCTTTAGAAGCTTGTTTGTGGGTCATCTTGAGAGAGCTAAACTCTGCTCTTCGGCTTTCTACAACTGCATGAGCAAAGGATGTAAAATGTTATGTCTGGTCAAGTATCATTAAGCTTGACTAGCTTGATTGGGAAGGCAAGAGACAACTGCCACCAACAGGCCAAATTTCTTGACCATAACAAGGTCCTTCCTGCTTCCACCTTCTATGCAAGCAACAAAGTCTTCCATATGTCATGTCTCTATGCCTGGTCCTCTTTGATGCAAGAAGTATAGAAACTGGTTGGAGAATTCGATAAGCTCTAAACTTCTGCCCAGTTCCCTAACTTTTGTAGTGTGGATAAGCCCAGAAATATTGGCATTTGAGTTGTGAAGAATAGAGTGTTCATGTCAGATCCTTTTCTAGCCTAAATCCATAATTTACCTCCTTTTCCATTCCTCTGCAGCCATCATGGAAGTGCATGAAGACTTCTTTGTGTATCAAAGTGGGATTTATCAGCATACTCCTGTAGCAGCCGGGAAGCCAGAACAATACCGACGACATGGAACCCATTCTGTCAAAATTACTGGGTGAGTGAGATCAGGGAAATCAACGAGAAACTCAAATCCAAGGTGTCCCTTTGCGAGTGAATACTTTGTCTAATGAGAAATGTCAAAGTTCTGTTTGCTTTGGCACTGCGGTTCCAAGCAGTAGATAACAGTGCCAGGAAAACTCAAAGCTACAGTTAGTTTTTGACTTGATTTATGACTTTTTTTTTGCTGAAAACCAGCATTTATTTCCAGTTTTCGGCAAAAATGCCTCATAATGACAATGGGATGGAACTGAAAAAAGATTTAAGCATGATGATATTATTCATGTTAAAACTGAGAATAAAGTTTACTGTAAAGATTTTAGGCTCATAGCATTAACAACCATGGTGTTTGCTTAATGACCACGACAAAAAAGTCACAAAATCAGGTCAGTCCCCTGGGCAGGCTCTATTACCGTTGTAAGTTGAGTACTACCTGCATATATTAAATGATGGGCCTTCTCTGGAGGGCTGTAGCTTTATTTACATCTGGTGGCGTCCAGAATTTTGCTCAAATTCATCATCCTACCCATTATTTATTGGCCCCTGAAATGTGTTAGAAATTCATTATTTTCCTGTTCTGAAGCAGTATATTTTGCTCTCTGTCTACCCCAATCCAGTTTTTCAGAACCAGCCAGAACTCTGTTTGCACTCTTATCAGTATTTTTAATACACTATAACCCTTTACTATTTAGTATTTGTTAAATTTCCAGGTGTCAGTCCTAAGTGATCTATAACTTTATACTACCCCATTTTCGATGAGGAAACAAAAGGTAACGCAACTCCAAATGCAGGTAGAAATTTTGCAAAGTGATAGTGTTAACAAGAATATGCATACACACAAACACACATACTCTGTCTCATACATACTTAGTGTCACCTATAAAGAGTCATGAGGGCACAGTGGTTAGAATGCAGTATTGCTGGCGGACTCTGCTGATTGCCAGGAGTTCGATTCTGACCAGCTGAAGGTTGACTCAGCTTTCCATCTTTCTGAAGTCGGTAAAATGAGGACCCAGATTGTTGGGGCAATAGGCTAACTCTGTAAATCACGTAGAAAGAGCTGCAAAACTTACTCTGTACCATTCTGGTTGAAAAAAGGACTAAAGTGTCAATGGAAAGTGACTGGAAAAGAGCAACTGGAACATTTTCAGTTAAGAAAAGGTTAGCAAGTTTGGGATCCTTCCACTTAGGAAAAAAAGTCAACTGAAGATTGAAGTGGATCAAGTCATTGTAAGGTCCCAGCAGTTTCCCAGAGCCATTGAAATACCAAAGAGAGTGGAGACTCCAGACGAGGCTTGCAAAAAATATTGGCTTTTATTTATGGCCATAGCAAAAGCTGGGTGACAAAACTACAAAGAAATGCATGTAGGGAATAGCCACCCCCTGCAAGAGGGGCTCAGAGTATTATATACATTTTAGGCAGATAGAAGCAAAGTTTATCCAATCAGAGACGAAGATTTGTTACCAACGTGATCTTTACTGCATTCTTTTGTTCAAGCTCCTGTCTCTGTCTACCTTATCTATGGAGGATTCCTATAGTCTTAGGTAGGGAGTGGAAGCCCCCCTTTGCCAAATTCTTTTTCGGCAGAGTGCTTTAAGGATTTATAAGTCAGGTAAACTCCCTAGTTTGGTTCCTTTATCTATGGGGTCTGATATTCCTGTGTAAGAATTTCTTCTATGTTTTCAAGAATGTGCCTAGCTTTGAAGCCAAGCGAGATGCAGCAGTGAAATAACATTTGCAGTAATGCCATCCAGAATTAAGGTTACAATTTGCTAGGCTAGAAAACAACTAGTTTTTGACTATACAATAATATAAGCAGAAGCCAATAACAAAGTTTAATTCTCAATAAATGATTTCTAGCAGTATATCATATCAGAAGCAAACAGTGAATATCGGTTTAATCAGTAACAATTATATAGTAACATAAGCAATTCATAATAAAAGCAAATAGCCAATATTGATTCATATACAAGGTGTATCATGAGCGGCATGGAGTAAAAACACAGGGTGAAGTTTTCATCCCTTTTTCTCAGCAACCAAACTCAGAGTCAGCTGAGTAAAAGATTTCAGACAGGCGAAATGAATGACTTCCTCTCACATTGCACACCATTAACCTGTGAGATTTCTTCCTCTATTGCCCCTTCTGTACGACAGCTGAAAATAAAGCCACCTATTTCTCCCTCGCTCTTCTGTGTTCCTGGTCACCGGGATGAATTTATCTCAACCTGTTCATTTTAAACAGCTACTGACACCCACACAATTGCCAGGCAGAGTCCTGCAGCCATTCACACCCGCCATTTACTGATAGCAGTTTGGTAACAGGTGATTTCAAATTGATTTTTTTTAAATAGTTTTTTGGATAGGTTTACACTACTGGTGTTCAAATATTTGGTTTATTTTTACCCTCCAGATTTATGTTCTTTTCTCGCAATACCTTTGCATTATTTTATCTTTAAAAGGTATTATCCCAAGATGGAATGATGATTACTATTTGCTTGGACGATTTAAAAACAGACCAGTTAGTTAATTAGCTTAACTATTTATTTATTAAATTCATAGATTGCCCAACTCCATCTTTAGTCTAGGCAACATACAATATGAATGGAAAACCATAGAATACAGAAAATATAAAATATAAAAATAACACAAAATTATTACAATCACTCTGCAAAAACCTGCCATTTACTTTACTTTATTTATTTATCAATTTTAAAAAAATTTGCAGCAAATATATCTAATATTCCTTCTTCCTCCTATTTTTTCCCACTGTGAGGTAGGTTGGGCTCAGAGAGGGAGATTGGCCAAAAGGGGACTACTGTAAGAGGGAACTAGAATTCACCATCTCCTGGTGATTAGGCCAAAGTCTTCCAGCCAATTTTTGTACCTAAGAACTCACCATCATTTTGGTGAGTGCTCCAAAGTCCACCTTTCTTGGTGATTGGTCAAAGTCAACCAGGCAACTTTCATACTTAAGGTGGGACTAGAACTCACCAACTCCTGGTTTCTAGGCCATCAGCTTCACCTCCTGGCATATATATTTCCTACTGGTTTTTTAGGGGACTTAATTTTATAAGACACTGGGGTTTTAAACTTTGTATATTTTAAATTATTTATTTAGCAATTACAGTTCTGTCTATTTTATCCTCCTCTTATTTATGTATTTATCCATTTAATAATTTTTAATTGTTATTATGTATGATGTTTTTGATATGGACTGTACACCGCCCCGAGTCCCTTTTGGGAGAGGGGGCGGTCTAGAAGTGCTAATTAAATTAAATTAAATTAAACCACTACACCAAACTGGCGTGGTGTAAGCTTGGGGAAAGAGGCAGGTTTTAAGGGCTCATTTGAAGAAGAGCAAGGTAGATATCACTCCAAGGGGGAAGCCCTACAGCGGAGAAGGCTTACTTCTTGAATCCCATCAGGCGGCACTATATACCGTATTTTTCGGAGTATAAGACACACCTTTTTCCCTCAAAAAAGAGGCTGACAATCTGGGTGTATCTTATACACTGAATACAGCATTTTATGCCTCCTGAAATCACCCCCCCCCCTTTGCAAAAATGGCCGTGCATAGCCTTTAGGAGGCTTCCAGAGTGCTCCTAAGGGCTGGGGAGGGCAGAAACGAGCGACAAATGGGCCGGGTTTTTTGCTCAATTTCCCCCCCCCCCCAGCCCCCAGGAGCACTCTACAAGCCTCCTAAAGGCTATTCATGCCCCCCACTTTTTTAAAAGGGCCAGTTTTCATGAAAAATGGGCCGTTTTGGGGAGGTTTGCAGAGTGCAAAAACCTTTTTTTAATTTGCCTCTTCAAAACCTTGACACATCTTATACTCCGAAAAATATGGTAATTGATAACTCTCAGAGCATGCCAACTCTTCCAACTTGCAGGAAGAAGCTAAGAGAGAAGATAACCAGGTCCAGTTCATGATGGACAGCATTGTCAAGGTGTAACACTCTTGAAGACTCAAAGCTACCTCTGGTTCAGGGACAGTAGTCTCCAAATCCCATTTGCAGAGCATCAATACTGAGAAAATATGTGTAAGGGCCCTAGAGGCATCTGGCTGGTCCCTATAAGAAACAAATGCTATCACCAAGCTTGCACGTTTCTTCAAGGGATGAAAATGCAATTTTTGCCAGTGGATTTGACCCCTTGTAGTTCTAACATAGGGACGTGGTGGCTCAGTGGCTAAGACGCTGAGCTTGTCGATCAGAAAGTTTGACAGTTCAGTGGTTTGAATCCCTTGCACCGCATAACAGAGTGAGCTCCCGTTACTTGTCCCAGCTTCTGTCAACCTAGCAATGAAAACATGTAAAAAATGCAAGTAGAAAAAGAGGAACCACCTTTGGTGGGAAGGTAACAGCGCAGACGTCTTCGGACAGCGCTTGCTCTTCGCCTTTGAAACGGAGATGAGCACTGCCCCCTAGAGTCGGGAATGACTAGCACATATGTGCGAGGGGAAACTTTACTTTTACCTTTACTTCTAATATAATTTTACCTCATCCTGGAAATAGGTGGTAGCGCATAAGGCTTCATATGGGCTTTTCGCCACCATTCTTAAAATCATTAGGTTCATTTAGGTTTATTTAAAGAAGAAATGATGTGGGATTTCAGATTGAAGTTAATAGGCTCCTTCCATATGATCAACAGGAGCTCCTGGGAGCAGAAATTTATTTGCTAAATCTAACCTTCCCTAAGCTGAGAATCACATTCTTTAAAGTTAGATTTAACATTCTTCCCTCTGCACTTCATCAAGACAGGTGAAGTCTAAGACAGATACCAGATTAGATAAAAGATTAACAGAGTTGGAAGAGACCTTATAGATCATCTAGTCCAACCCCCCCCCCCCACTCAAGCAGGAGACCTTACATTATTTCTGACAAATGGCAGTCCAATATCTTCTTGAAAGCCCCCACAACTTTTGAAATCAATCTCTGTTCCATTGGTTGATTGTTCTCACTGTCAGAAAGTTCCTCCTCATTTCTAGGTTGAATCTCTCCTTGGTCAGTTTCCATCCGTTATTCCTTGTCTGGCCTTCAGGTGCCTTGGAAAATAGCTTGACCCCCTCCTCTCTGTGGCAGCCCCTCAAATATTGGAAGACTGCTATCATGTCTCCCCTGGTCCTTCTCTTCCCTAGACTAGCCATGCCCAGTTCCTGCAACCGTTCTTCATATGTTTTAGTCTCCAGTCCCCCAATCATCCTGGTTGCTCTTCTCTGCACTTTTTCCAGAGTCTCAACATCTTTTTTGTAGTGTGGTGACCAAAACTGGATGCAGTACTCACACGTATTACAACATTGTACTTTTTACAGAGACATTAGGTCAATCTACTTTATACCCTTAATAGATAAATAACCTGGGTGGCCAGATCAATTTGAGATGAACTTTCTCCTTTAGGATCTAAAACCATTGGATTACATGTGCAGTAGCTAAATGTTCTATTGCCTCAATGAAAGCAAGATATAATTGGTCTTTGCTAGCTGCTAATTTATTATATTTATTTGCTTCACTCTGATTTCGTTTGTTTTGTTCTTTTAAATTTTGCTGGTCATTTCCTGAATAAATATTATTAATTGATAGGAATTGCTCTTCAAGGAGCATTAGGGGGAAAAAACCCCACACAAATGAGAATTTCTCTGTCTAGAACTAGATCAAACTTGGTCATGAAAATGAAGCAGGCAGGATGGTCCCAAAGCTGGTATTAGCTGTTTTTGGTGTTGGGCACAGATGAAAGAGTTAGCCTGTTTCTATCTGCGTCGTGGAAAATTTTTCGAATCTTTTGTGCTGTGAAATGCAGATGATTAAACCTTCTGGATCTGTGCCAAGAGTCCTACGGTCTTGGCAGCTGGATTCCTCCAGTGATGCCTCCTACACACACACACACACACACACACACACACACACACACACCACAGTTGCCTTTTAAAGGCAATCTTTGCATCTCAGCTTCTGAACCATTTGGGCACGACTTGAGGGAGAATTTGAACTGGATTGGGGCAGATCAGGAAAGCTGCAAAGCGATAAAAAGAGATTCCCCCCTCCCCCTATGACTCTGTGTTCTAATCTGGAGAACTTGAGTCCCTTGTACCACCACGCTACTTGGACGAGTTTAAGGCAGTGTTTCCCAAACTTGGCCACTTGTAGACGGTGGACTTCAACTTCTAGAATTCCCCAGTCACGCATGAAATGCAGTGCTCTGAGGAAACCTTAGCTTCAGGCAGCCCCTGTGCTTCATTTTATCCTGATTTCTGAGCTGCAGGATTGCTCCGGTTACTCATTTCAGCAAGAGTATCAACGTGCTGCTATGCTCCTCTCCTTTTTGTTGGAATGCAGGAAAAATTGAAGCACAGGGAGAACTGTGGCTTTCAGCCAGAAAGTCCGTGCTGTATTTTCCATTTGACCTTATTGCCTTGTGCTGATTGCTAAAGGAAAATCAGGCTCTTCTTTGAGCTTATCAGCCAGGAATGGAATGGGAAATCCCTCGATCGAGTGCCAAGTCTTCGCTTTGGCTTCTCTTCGTTTCTGAAGAGAAGAAATAAGTCGCGTGTGTCTGCATTGTGCATTTTCCCCAAAGGTTCCTGACCAACTCTGGTTTGCAACAGACCACTTGTAGAGCCAGAAGTCAGGGTGAATTGTGGAGGAGGAGACTACCTGTGGGAATCATATTTATTTTGGGTGTACAGGTGGTCCTTGAGTTACAACCGTAATGGAGCCTGCCCGTCACGATTGTACCTCGTGGCAGTTCTAAAGCAGGCGAGTCATGTGACTCACCCGGTTTTATAATCTTTTTGAGATAATCATGAAATGAATCACACTGTTGTTAAGCAAATTACTCATTAAAATTATTCATCATTTCACTCATAAGTGAAAGTTTGCTATGGGCACAGTTTGGCTGAAAGCTGGAAGTGAATGTTGATTTTCAGCAAAACGGTTTTCAGCAAAATAACCATCAATGCAGGCTAGTTACTAGGCACCCAAAATGCAATCACATCACTCGGGCGGGGGGGGGGGATGACTATTGCAACTTCAAATCGGGGTTGTAAGTACCCCTCGAGTAGATCTGTCAGAACTTTGAATGGTTGCTAAGCGACCAATCATTTTATTTATGTATTTATTTTTCCTATTCTTAACCATCCACCTTAAGCTAAAGACTTCCTGTGTTTTAACAGTGGCTAAGACCCTGAGCTTGTCAATCAGAAAGGTCGGCAGTTCAGCGGTTTGAATCCCTAGTGCCATGTAACAGAATGAGCTCCCCTTACTTGTCCCAGCTTCTGCCAACCTAGCAGTTTGAAAGCATGTAAAAATGCAAGTAGAAAAAGAGGAACCACCTTTGATGGGAAGGTAACAGCATTCCGTGCACCTTTGGCATTGAGTCATGCCGGCCACATGACCACAGAGACGTCTTCGGACATTGCTGGCTCTTCGGCTTTGAAATGGAGATGAGCACTGCCCCCTAGAGTCGGGAATGACTAGCACATATGTGCGAGGGGAACCTTCACCTTTACCTGTGTGTTTATTAGTAGAATTTCTATGTAGCCGAACTGCTGAAAATGACTACATTTTAAAGGGACACAGTAAAATGGTTGGGCCTATGATCATAAATTATTCCAGAATTCTCACTTGAGGCTCAAATTTTCCTTCTTTGAACACATGATGGGAAAAGTTCTAGCTCTCTGAAGAAGTCAGTCATTCTGGGGAAGGTAGAAGGAAAGAGGAGAAAATTGATGATCGGCAGCAAGTTGTATGGACTTTATTACAGGGGTGATGGAAGGTCTGAAGGACAAAATTAGGGACAGATCAGTGGTGGGATTCAATTTTTTTTACTACTGGTTCTGTGGCTTGGTGGCATGGCAGGGGAAGGTCACTGCAAAATCCCCATTTCCTCCTGATCAACTGGGACTCGGGAGGCAGAGAATAGATGGGGGTGGGGCCAGCCAGAGGTGGTATTTGCTGGTGTTATTTCCCCGAACTACTCAAGATTTCCACTACCGGTTCTTCAGAACTGGTCAGAACCTGCTGAATACCTCCTCTGGGACAGATTGCCTTGAAGAAAACCCGTGTAGCTGGTAAAATTTGAAGCTGTGATGATGGCACGTTGTCAGTCTTGCCCACTGAGTCTGCATTTCTTTTTAATTTTTCTATTCTGTGTTCATTCTAGTTTCTTTTCCATATTTTCATGTATAGTTTTCAAAAATCCTAATATCCATCTTGAGAAGAAGAGATTGCCTGCTTCTTCTTTTCCCATGGTTGTCTTTTCCAGGGGTGGGTTCCTGCTGCCATTACTACCGGTTCAGTGCCCAAAAAAGTGTGTTCAGCGCATGTGCGCATGTGCACTTAAAACAGTCTGCACATGCACACAACATAAAAAAGGGGGGAGGATCCATTTTTTCAGTGAGGATTGTTCTGCGCATGTGCAGAACAGAAAATCAAGATGGCGCTGCCGAGGATAGAACCGGTACAGTTACTACCTATTCAGCTGAACTGTACCACACTGGTAGGAACCCACCTCTGGTTTTCTTCATCTTGCAACTCTACAGATGTGTTAGATGTTGAACAAACTCTTTTTTTTTAAACCACAGATGGGGAGAAGAACGGAAGCCGGATGGGTCAAAATGGAAATATTGGGTGAGTGCCACCAACAAGGACGATAGTAAATGTATTCCTTCTGTCAATAAGTTCACAATATCATGATTCAACAAAGTTCACTTAACCAGGTCAGCCAGAGGTTTCCCTCTAGATCAGTGTTTCTCAATCTTGGTAACTTTAAGCCACGTGGACTTCAATTCCCAGAATCCTGAGCCAGCACAGACAATGCAAAGAGTTCTGGAGTTGAGGGTCATACATCTGGAAATTACTACACTTCTGAAAAATTCTAGCCTATTATCCTACCTGGATTCCTTTAGTGACCAGAACATATCCTTATTCTCAACTTAGTGACTGTTCAAGGATACTATGGACCTCCCTGTGGCTATTTATGACCCAGTTCTGAAGTTCCAACATCTGGGCCTGCCCCCCCACAGACAACCACATGAATGCATTTTGGGTGCTCAGCAACCCTCCTGCATTTACAGCTGCTTGTAGTATCCCATGGTCATGTGACAACATTTTACCACAGTTGTGCCAAAAACCAGCCCATAGCAAGCCCATGGTTTGCTTAATGACCACAGTGTTTACTTAATGACCGCTGCAAAAAAGGTCATAAAATTGGGTCAGTCACCAGACCCAATCATAGCTTGCAAACATGATGGGCCGCTCCATTGCAGTTGTAAATCAAAGACTACCTATAATACATATCATATAGGATAAAAATCTCTATAAGGAAGCTCCCACAAAACAATTCCTGTAACAAATTACAGTATTGTCAAACAATTCAGATGTGTAGTGACATCATCATGAAATGTCACCATTGGTCCCAGGGCCTACAAATCAAGGTGATGAAGATGTGATCACACGGATGCTATTATTCATTTCTTCCTTCCTCCTCTTACTCAAGACCCCCCCCCAGTTGAGGTGTCGTCCAGCGCCTTCAACATAATTCTTGTTTCTGTTCAGTCAGTAAGGCATGTCCAACTCAGTGTGATCCCATGGACCATAGCATGTCAGGCTCCCCTGTCCTTTCCTGTCTCCTGGAGTGGCCCAGATTCATGTTCATAGACACAGGGCTACACAAATTTATTTATTAATTTCATTTATATCCTGCCTTTATTATTTTTACAAATAACTCAAGACGGCAAACCCATCCAACACATCTTTCTCTTCTGACTTTCCACACAACAACCTTGGGAGGTGAGTTGAGCTAAGAAAGAGGGGGACTGGCCCAAAGACACCCAACTGAACTCCATAGCTAAGGTGGGCCTAGAACTCACAGGCCTCTGCTTTCTATCCTGCTTCCTTAACCACTAGACTTAGAATAACGTTATTGTCACTTTGAATGTACACTAATCGGCATACATTAAAATGAAATTTCCTTGCATGCAGCTCTCAGAGGGTCACCACCTCCAATATACATTACATAAACATGACTCGATCAATCAATATGCATATACCCACATATCTTATATGACACAGAGAAACAACACAGTCTAGTCCGGATGTATGCATGTACATGGCAAGAGAAACAAATATTGTGAAATACTTTGAAACCTCCTCCCAGAGGAGAGTGACAGAAACAGACCGTGAAGTGGGTGTGAGGGGGTCTCTACCAATGCTTTGAGCTCTAAGCACATAGCGCTTATAAGCAGTATCCTGAGTAACAGGAAACAAGCTTCCTATAATCTTCTCCACTGTCCTTACCACTCTCTGGATGGACTTTCTATCTGAGGCACCGCAGCCATCAAACCAAACAGGGATGCAGTTTGTTAAAATGCTCTCAATTGTGCCTCTGTAGAAAGTGGCCAGGACAGAAGGAGAAAGATGTGCTCTCCTCATCCGACACAGGAAATGCAGACGTTGGTTTACACACTTCACTAGGGATGATGTGTGGAGAGAGATTATTAGTTATCAAACTGGCTCTCACTATTGATAGATAGTTCCCTATTGACCTATGCTTGAGGGTTGTTGTAAGCATTTTTAAAAGTATACACATGTGAAACTCCAGTGTTGGACAAATGTCAATGCTCTTCTGTTGGAAACCCCTTTCACAGCCTATTCTATCTCTGTCTTCAGATTGCAGCCAACTCCTGGGGCAAGGCGTGGGGTGAACATGGCTACTTCCGCATAGCCAGGGGGACCAATGAGTGCGAGATTGAATCCTTTGTGGTGGGCGTCTGGGGCCGGGTTGGTATGGAAGATATGCACCACAAGAAATGAGCAGATTGGACCCTTCAGCCTTGCATTGTGATAACAGGAAGAACTTCTTTCCTTCTGTTGGCCCTATGTTTTCTTCTCCTCAAAGCATCTGGCATCTAGGACAGTCACAGGACATGACTACTATGGGCTTGGCCTCCAAAAACAGCAGCCTTTGTCTCTGTTTTGGCTGAAGCCTAGAACTATCATGTGGATTTTGGACCTGGAAGCGCTTTGGGGGATCCTTCCTCAGATGGTGGGGGAAAGAAACCTGAGAACTTCTGAAACGGCTACCAAAATGCTAAAGTTTCTTGAAAAGGACCAAGAGAAGATATCCAGTATGACATTTTGTTATGTATAGCTCACATACCCACAACCAAAGGGACCTGGAGATATCAGAAGCAAACCTTGCCAGGATTCCCTACCAAGGATGGAAAGTTGTAGATAATCTGAAGAAGCCTGCTGACTGGGAGACCAACCAACATATTTTTTTTGTAGTCCTTTCTGTGATCTACCTTACAGAATCTTCTTGAAAACGATGACGTCTCTGGTTGACCTTCTCCAGAGGCAACCATGGTAAAATAAAGAGTTGTCATCCTCTTGGGCCAAATTTTCAAGCATCTCAGGTGGTACATCTGTGGATGAGTGGATTTTTAGTCCTAGCAGGGATGTCTGTAGCTATGGCCACTGATTCCAAAATGGCAGATGAACTAGATGAAAGAAACCTTGCCTCGTTTTATGTGTCTGCAACATGTCCTAAGATTTTCAAGGATGAAATCAACCCATTTGGAGAGAGGCCAGATTGAGGGAGGCTGGCTTAGCCTTGACTCTCTGTCAACACCGAACAAGTTCTTTCTTGCCCATCCTATCTTAGAATGTGGAATCACAGGGCTGAGAAGAGACCTTAGAGGTCTCCTAATTTAACCCCTACTCAAGGCAGTAATCAAAGCGAAGTAAGTATCTCTGATACCCTTTAGACAACATCAGCCTTTCTCCAACAGTCCTTCTCAGCTAGGTTGGACTTCCGAGCCCCATCATTTCCAACATGGCCATCTATGGGCATCAAGGCACAAATCTCTAGAGAGCCCCAGGATGAGGTCAAGCTGCCTTGTGTGTCCATCACAATGGAAGGAGTTTCTTCCTGTGTTTCTTGAGCTTCCTTGTTCAGCCCACCATGAGGTAGGGCTGCTCCAAAGACAATGCAATTCCTCCCCAGCTCCAGCAGCTGAGTGCTTTGCCAAAGTCCTTCGCTTGACTTTCCAAGCCCAAGCTGAAATCCACCCCCAGGCCATCTGTTATAGGTCCATCTAAACTGGAAAAATAGGAGGAAATTCTACTCCTCCTGTCTCCTCTGCCTGGTTTCAGTTCCCATGGGTTTTGGGTTTTTTTTTCCCCATTTCCCTGCCGCATAGCCAAACCCCAACTTTTGCTGAGTCCGATGACTTGGTGCGCCATGGCTCTGACCCCTAGTGAAAACTTTTATGCTTCTGCCTAAAGCCACTCTCAGGTTACCCCGCTGCCTTTCCTCTTTTTCTTTCTTTTTCTTTTTTCCTCTTTTGGCTTTTGATGTCCGTCTCTGCACCTTCCGTGCTGGCGTGAGAGTCTCTCGCGGCTAAGCCTCCCTTGGCTTAGCGGCCCTTTGTTGAGAACTTAAGGCTGTTGAAAAGGGGAGGCCTTCAGCCAGCCAGGCAGGTTGGTTTTGTGTCCCATTCTGCAAGCTTTGCGAGAGCCAGTATAAACACCGGGCGGCTGCCATTGGTGTGAAAGAAGCGGAAAAAAAGCGCATTAAATGGCGCGTGTTCACGCATGAGCGAGGCAGGGAGCTTTGGAAGAAGTGCCTGTGCCAGCAGTCCTTCCATGGAGCCGGAAAACTCTTTTATGTGAGGATGAAGGGAGAAAGTGGAGCTTCCTCTCCTAATACCTGATCAAAGCAGAGATTAGGGGAATCTTGGCCTAGTTGTCCTGGTGGGGAGGGGGAACGGGACGGGGACAAATCAAGGTTAGCCTTCAGGCTGCAATTAGAAGCTGGTCTAATGGGCTGCTTAGCTGCGTGCATTTGAAAGAAGAGGAACTTCCCTTGATGCTTTCAACTTGGTTACTGAAAACACCCATTTTATGGATTGGAACAATTGGTGGAAAGTCCACAAGCTGGACTTGTACCGGACGCTAAGCTTCCAAAGGACAAAAATCAAATGAAAACCAATGCAAAGAAGCATGGTCCCTAAACGTAGCTGCTAGATTTGTAATAGATCTGAGGAAGCTAGCTTTTCAGGCCGGGCTCAAATCTGTCCTGTTCCAGTAAGCTTTCTCGGTGAGGGGTGTTTTTATGGCTATTTAAAAATATACATATATCATTATTTGGTCTAATTGGCCTTCATTTGGCAATCCAGGCCAAGCCAAGATGAATTTCCTTCAGGTGAACGGAAACAGGGCTGTACGAATGCAACCACCATCCACAGGCAGCCGTAATTCCATTTTAGATTAGGTTTTGCAGCCACTCGGTTTGGCAAGGACTAACCACCTCCATGCAAGCCTATCTGTTGATTCTATCCATTGCTTAGGGCTGGGATGGCGAACCTATGACACGCATGCCCAAAGTGCCGCGTGGAACCATGTCGATTGGCACCTGCAGCTTTGCCCATTCCTCTTCCGGGTTTCTGGCACTCGTGTGACGGTCAGCTGGCCTTCATGCCTGTAGCAGTGCAGGAAACTGGAAGAGCTGGCCTTCCGTTTCTTGGTGTGAGCATGAGCATCAGCCAGCTGATCGTTGCGCGTGCATACATGCCAGTAACCGGAAGACTAGTTGACAGGCAGCCATGCATGCGCCGGAAACTGGAAGTTCAGGGCAGCTCCTCTTCTGGGTTGCGGGTCAGATGAGCACATGCACCCATGTGCTCTGTTTTTTGGCACTCAGTACCCAAAAGGTTCACCACCAGTGGCTTAGGGTAAGTGTGCTAGAAGTTAAGATCCAGATTTGTGTCCAAAGGGTAAACTCTCCTTTCAGTTGAGCTCTGATGTGACCCTTAGGATGTACCTGGGCAGTTTCCTTGGTACGTTATGGAGGTCGTTGATAATTAACCTGTTTCAGATTTCTTTTCAACTTCCCAGTCTCAGCCTGCACTCTGCACCCCTGGAATGTTTTAGAAATCTCACATCTTCCTAGGACTAACCTCACTTAACTTCTGAAACTTCCCGTTCCATAATCAAAGTTGATACCTGAGTGAATAAGCAAAACTCCAATATTCTCTTCCAAAGTTTCCAGGTGCTAAATGTCATTATATGTATATGTATATGTATATGTATATGTATATGTATATGTATATGTATATGTATATGTATATGTATATGTGTTACAACCCCTGGTATGCCCAAATATAACAAAATACATACCTATTTCCCTGGCTCAGCTGATAAGGAGGAGAGCCTGTGGCTTAGTGGCTAATACATCTGCCTAATATGTAATACAGCCCAGGTTCGAATCCCAGTAAGGGTATGGCTAGCTGATGGGAGCTAAATAGCTTGAAATAGATCTATACTAGTCTCCCTTTATTTATTTATCAGCACAAATACAACACACACACACACACACACACACACATATATTCTCTTATCAGGTAAAAAATCTTTATTCCTGGAAAAGAAAAATACAGCTACTAAACATGAATCATCTGCAGCTCAATTTCAGTATTTATTATTTTGCTTTTGTGTGTTTGTTTCTTGTGAATAAAGTGCAGCAAAGATGCTGGCAGGAATTGTGTGTGATTAGTTTATCAGCCCTGTCCTAGATACCCAGCTAAGTTTTATCCTGGTCCCTTCCTGAATTAAATGTGATGATTAGGCTATTTTTTTTTAAGCTTGTAGAATTAGTAGTTGATGAGCTGCGAAAGTTATTTGTAGAGAGGTTTCCCCCCCCCCTTTTCTCCATGAAGAACTACTGAATTTTCACAAGGGCATTAAAGCCTGAAAATGTGATGGATATAGATGAGCATTAGGTAGAAGAAATAGAAATGTTAAAAGAGAGAAAGGGAGATAGATAATAAAGATAAGCTAGCTAGCTAGCTAGCTAGACAGACAGACAGACAGACAGACAGACAGACAGACAGACAGACAGACAGACAAAGAAATATAGAAATGAGATGATATATGGCAAGAAAGATGAGAAAGTTAAATAGATGACAATGATAGGTTAGATAGATGATAGGCAGACAGACAGGGAGACACCCAGAGAGACAGACAGACAAGGAAATATAGAGATGATATATAGCAAGAAAGATGAGAAAATTAAATAGATGAGATAATGATAGGATAGATGATAGATGATAGATAGATAGATAGATAGATAGATAGATAGATAGATAGATAGATAGATAGATAGATAGATAGATAGATAGATGAGAATGAGAAAGATGACAGATAGATATGGTAGATGATAGATGAGGGGGGAGAGAGAGATCCTGACTTGTTATAGATCATGGATACAATGAAAGATAAAGCCAGTGGTGGGTTTCCATTATTTTTTTTACTACCCATTCACTTGTGTGCACGCGCTTGCATGCGCAGAAGCATCAGGGCTGGTGGGCGGAGCCTCCCGCCACCGCCACTACCGGTTCACCTGATCCGGGTCGAACCGGTAGCAACCCACCTCTGGATAAAGCCCCTACGGAGTGGGCAGGTTCCTGGTGAAATTTCCTGGTAATTGAGATATGCTTTGCCCTGGCCTCCTTTTAGGCTGCTTTGCAAACTTTTGAAGAGTTTGTACAATTCCTTGCTGGTCTCCCTGCTTGGGGTTCCATCTGCTTTGACTTAGTGCTGCCACCTGGTGTAAATAAAAAGTAGGAAGGGAGTGAAAGTGGGAGACTTAAACAGAGCTTTGCTGTAGGGAAATTGGCATTTTGTTCATAGTTTGCTCGTCCCGCAGCAGCCCGATAAATTTGTGATGAGGATACCAAGTTTCTAGTTTTCCCATCACGTAAGGGCTCCTTAGAGCAAACAGCAGCGGAATGCAAGGGTACATTTACTTTGGCTGCGAAGGAAGGGAAAGAAAAAATCCAGATAGGTCTGGTTTTTATCCACACTGAAATTGTTTGGGTTGCCAAAAAAAAAAAAAAAAGTACAAATGAAATAAGTTGAAAATGCCACGGTTACATCTGAATTAGAGCAGATCCCGGTGATCTTAGGGGGACCTCCAAAGGAAGGGTTGCGCATTGAGCACCGTAAAATAAAGCCAAATTGGAAGGATCGCCGCCAGTGAAGGCTCAGAAGCGGCTTCTTTAGCCACTGCGCCTCCTGCTCAACGTCTCACTTAGGAACAGGGGGGGGGGCGGAGGAGACTTGCAAACGTGGCTCCCTTCCTCTCCGTTGGAATGCTTTCATGGGTGGAAAGGCCAAGCCAGGGAAGCTGGGCAGCTGAGATAAGGTCTCCTGCCTTTGTCTCGCTTCCTGTTGTGCTGG